>NC_088860.1:9660159-9963493 GCF_963853765.1 Magallana gigas | reverse complement strand
GAGAGAGAAAGAGAAAGAGAGAGAGTGTACTTTAAACATAAATTAGGCTATTTACATTAAATTTATTTTCTTCACTATCATCTTCTTTATATTGCTCTCTTTATTACGATGAATTACAGACATTACAATATATTATTATTTATTCAACATCAGGTCAGAACGTCAAAGCCTACTGTTTGGATTGAAGGCAGTTACAGAGGGGCTTTTATCTGGACAGAGCAGCAATGTTTGGAACATCCATGGAGGACTTAACAGAATGTGTGTTCAACTGGAACACATTATGTATCATGGTTTGAAGAGTATCAAGGTGGGTCTGAGTTGAAGGTGGTAATTAATTAAAAATAGATGATACGAATTCACCTTCCTCATATCCTGTAGTTTTATGAAATTCTCAAAAACATTTTATTATAAGCAAAACGTGATGTTCGATCAAGTAAAATCTTAGAACAATGTGAGTACATTTAACAATAAACATTACAATCTTTTTTTGGATAGGGAAATTTGGGGATAGAGTTGGATTTCTGGCCATTTGTGTACAGTCTTAAGATGTTGAACCCAGTCTTGGCCCCTGCCTTAGACAAGGTCAACCGATCAGGAGGAAATAAAGGGTCAATGTGGCTGAGAGAAAGTTTAAGGGATCACACCCTGTCCTCGCAGTTGTCATCCTTGGTGTGCAACAAATCACTGATGAAAAGGTTTTACAGTGGTAAGCTTTAAGCAATTTACTTTCTACTTGTATGTTTTAAAAGATGAAATTTAATTTTTTTTTTTATTATGTGGAGTTACATGTATTAGAATATTGTTTTTTATGACCATTCTTTGTTTCAACAATTTTAACATGCAATGTAGCTCATCTCATCAAAAAGTTTTTTGCCAAAGTGCTATTAAAGGTATGTACTCATACTGATGCAAATAAAACTTGTGTGATATTTGTAACACTTACCGTTTTATTTTGTAGACTTGGCATTCCTGAATGATGCACAATACTTCAAAGCTCTTTGTGTTTGCTTAAAAGCTATTGAACTCAACCAAATTTCCTTGTTGGCTGAACTAGACCTAAAACTGGTACATGTATATTAATTCAATTGATTTCAAGAACAAAATAAACAGAACTAAGTGATAATGTAAATACTTTTGGGTAATAAAATGATGCGAAAAATTTGAATTTTACAATGTGTGATTACCAAAGTCAATATTTTATTTTACATTTACGGAACATTTTGTGCATGGATAATTGAACTGTTTATTAAAGTACATCAGCATGAAACGGTGAACTGTCTCAAAGGTAATAAAAATGCATAAAATGTTTTTGTTTGATTAATTACAGCTTAGTAATAACCATGAACCTAACATGAGGGGGTCGAGGAGTAGATCTTGGGCTGTACCAGAAAGAAAACATCACATATCGACCAGTGAGGGAAAATCAAGCTCCCATGGTGCCATGGCTTTGGCACCACCATTTGCATCTCCAAAAAAGGAGAGTATCTTGTGTATGTCGGATGAGCATGCTGTTCCTTCTTCAATCAGTAAGAGCTCTATTATGGTACTAATAAAATGTTTAGTAGCTGAAAATCAGCAGTATGTAAAGATTAAAATACACTTGCTTTTTTGGTTTTAATATCTATAATGCTATAGACCTTAATTTTGAAAACAATATAAACTGTCTTTTGAATATATAATTTGAATAATTACACTGGGATCTATTTAATTAAAACCATATCAGGTAATGAATAAGATAAACATATGAAAATATTTAATGAAAATAGTGGAAAGATTCTAGAGCTTTTTGTGAGTAATGAAGTTTAATCCATCTTCATGTTCTAAAGGAGCAAGCACAAGCCCTGAGGACACAAAAAACATGGCTCGTGAATCTTTGAGAACAGTTCTGCGGAAATCTGGTTCCGACTCCCCAACTGGGGATGCCCCTGACTTTAGTTTCTATGACAACCTCAACAGTGACCCATTATTGAATATAGAGTTTAGTGAAAATGCGGCCACTGATAGTGAGAATTCACATGCAGAAGTGGGATCCGGTGAACGCATTGTCAATTCAAGTGCAAAGAAGGCTATAGTGAGGAGCCAGTCAGATACAGGGATGTCAAAAACTTTAACTGTGATTAAAAATATATACAAAGACAACGAGGACTTTGAGCCCGGAAAGTCAGGGACTGTGAACAGGCTCGAGGATATTTTTTCTGACTCTGAGTGCCCCAAAAAGGGGGAAAAAGAAAATGTCAAGGTCAAAGCAAAATCAAAAGGGCATAAAAGGTCAAGGTCAGATCATGGAGGTATAAAAGTGGAGAAAGGACCCCAGAAAGAAAAAGGAAAAGTGCCAAATAAAACTCAGAGAGAAGATTCATCTGAACCAGCAAGTAAAGGTTTGCATTAAATACTTCTAAAAATTAAAAATTGATACACATATATTTTTTTTTTAAACTTTCATGTTGCATGAGATTTGGATTTTATACCATACATCAACTACTTATTGATGTAATTTGCTGAAAATTCATTTTTTCAAGTATAATAGTCTAAGTCTAATATGTGATTGACTTTTTACATTCATTTATTTCATCCACTTGTGTACACGTGCAAGTGTTAATCCCAATACAAGTACTGAATTATAACTTATGTCATACTTTGACAGATATACCAGGGGAGACAACTTTCAGGCAGCCTGTACATGGTCAGTCCCTCATCAACTACCTGTCTTCTCAGGATTTCAACACCTGTGCCAATCTAGACAAGGTGTGTATTTTATTAACATCCATTTATTGTATTTTTTCCCCTATAATATAACTTCGATCCATTGAAAAAACATTCTGTTAAATTTTAAAGTCTTTGACTATTTTATTTAACAAAGACCAGAATTGGAATCCAAAGACCAGTTCTATGATGGTTTACATGTATGTATGCACATACTGAATGTTTTTCATCCAGTAGTGCTTAATGGATTCTTTACTTTTTAGCTCACCGAGACGAAGTCAGGGGGAGCTTATGCTATACCCTCGGCGTCGGCGTCGGCGTCGGTGTCGGCGTCGGCGTCGGCGTCCGGACCTGGTTAAAGTTTTTGTTGCAGGTCCTGTATCTAAGCTATTACTTGTCCTATCTTCACCAAACTTTCATGGATGATGCATCTGGACCTACTTATGGACTTGAAAGACTTGGATGCTGAATCTAAGTCCTAAATTTCAGATGCTGGAGGAGGTTAAGGTTGTTGGACCAGGTTAAAGTTTTTGTTGCAGGTGCCCTTTGATAGCAATATCTAAGTTACTGCAGGTCCGTACTTCACCAAACTTGCATGGATGGTGTGTCTTATGATACTGATGCACCAGACAGGCTTGAGTGCTAAATCTGAGCTATAGGTTTCGGATGCTGGAGGAGGTTAAGGTTTTTAGAGCAGGTTAAAGTTTTTTTGCAGGTGCCCTTTGAAAGCAATATCTAAGTTACTGCTGGTCCGTACTTCACCAAACTTGCATTGATGGTGTGTCTTATGATACTGATGCACCAGACAGGCTTGGGTGCTGAATCTGAGCTATAGGTTTCGGATGCTGAAGGAGGTTAAGGTTTTTAGAGCTGGTTAAAGTTTTTGTTGCAGATGCCCTCTGATGATTATATCTTAGTTACTACTTGTCCTAACTTCACCAGACTTCCATGGATGGTGCGTCTTATGATACTGATGCACCAGACAGGCTTGAATGCTGAATCTGAGCCATAGGTTTCGGATGCTGGGGGAGGTTAAGGTTTTTAGAGCTGGTTAAAGTTTTTGAAACAGGTGCCCTCTGATGATCATATCTTAGTTATTACTTGTCCTAACTACACCAGACTTCCATGGATGGTGCGTTTTATTATACTGATGCACCTGACGGGCTTGAATGCTGAGTCTGAGCCATAGGTTTCAGATGCTGGATATGGTTAAGTTTTTTGGAACAGGTCACATGTTTAATAGATAATAGTACTATTTCAAACTTGCATAGTTGATTAAACTGTAATATGAATGAATCACAGAGGAAGCTTCAGATGCAGAGCTTGATCTCCATTATCAAGGATGCTAAAAAATATATCTTAGTTAATACAGGTCCTAACTTCACCAAACTTGAATGGATGGTGTGTCTTATGATACAGATGCACCTGACAGGCATGGATGCTGAATCTTAGCCATATTAGGTTGCGGATGCTGGAGCAGGTTAAGGTTTTAATTGCTAGTGCCCTCTGATGATAATATCTTAGTTATTACTGGTCTGAACTTCACCAAACTTGCATGGAGATGCGTCTTATGTATACTGATG
The DNA here is from genome assembly GCF_963853765.1 of Magallana gigas. NCBI lineage: Eukaryota > Metazoa > Mollusca > Bivalvia > Ostreida > Ostreidae > Magallana > Magallana gigas. The sequence continues at coordinate 9,959,207 of NC_088860.1, read as the reverse complement.
CACCTGACAGGCTTGAATGCTGAATCTGAGCCATAGGTTTCGGATGCTGGATGAGGTTTAGTTTTTTTGGAACAGGTCACATGTTTTATAGATGCTAGCTTGCATAGTTGATTTAACTATATTATAAATGAAACGCAGAGGTTGCTTCAGATGCAGAGCCTGATCTCCATTATCAAGGATGCTAAAGAAATCTCCCACCTCACTCAAACCTGCTCGATAGATAGATGTGTTTGTTGATAAATGATATAACATGATTCCTATGATATAGTATTGTATGGTATGAAACAATATTGTTTAATATGATACAATATAATATCATATGTAATATTATAAAAAGTGATATGATACGATATGATATTGAATCAATTTTTCTTATATTTTATGTTATGATATATATGTATAGCATTGTATATTATGATACAATATTGTATAATATTATATTGTATTATTAATTTATTATTTTATCACATGATACTATTACATAAGATATTGCAAAATATAATATTGTATCCTATGATACAATATTGTATATTCTATAATATTGTATCATACGATATTGTATAATATGATATTAGTTTCTGTAATATAGAATTATATCACATGAAATTGTATAATATGATACTGTTATATTATATAATATCGTATCATACGATATTGAATTATATGATTTTGGTTTATAATATGATATATTATCACATCACATGAAATTGTATTGTATGATATTGTAAAATATATTATTGTATCATATGATACAATATGTATAATATAATGTTGTATTATATATTTTACTTTATCACACAATATTGTATCATTTGATATGATACAATGTTGTATCAAATTATATTGTATCATACAATATCATATTATGTTTCAAAAATGATACAGTATCATACAATATCATACTATATTATACAATATAATATCATATGTTTCAATGTTATGATGTATTATGTAATATGATATTGTAATATAATACTATATTGTTTTATATATTATGATATGATTGTATTATGTGATCAAATACAATAACGTATAACACAATACAATATCATACCATACGTTACAATATCATATCTCATCATTGTTTATTATGGTATTTTATTGTATTATATGATGTATGTTGTAAATATGATAGGACGCAATATTGAATTTTATATTATTGTATTGATTAACATATGAACATATGATTATCATTCAATTTTTTAACAGATGATATACGATATTGTGTCAAAACAGAATCCATGAATATCCAAGATCATAAAGTATGATTTTCATTTAATATGATAAAGGTGGTCTCATAAAGGTGAAGTCTCATAAGGGTGATGTCTCGTCTCGGTGAGCTTTGTAATCTGTGATTACCTATGTTTCTCCAAACTGATAATGAAAGTCTTTCAATTGATCGCATGTTCTTCACCCACAGGAGAATGCACATTTCAGTATATCTGAGGCATTGATAGCAGCCATAGAACAAATGAAGTGGAACCACGTCATAAGTCCGAAGGACCGTGAGGATCCTGAGGAAGAAGACTCGGATGAGGAAATCAACAAACTAAAGCAGCGAATCCGCATCCGCAAACAGCAGAAACTAAGGGAGGTAAGTCCAAATCCAAAGTGTATTCATATTCACTATTATGTATAACTTTAAACTGTATTAGCATTAACTTTGACCCACAATCTGACCAACTTGGGCATCAATTCTTAAACAATCATTGTTTTATTGTGAGAGTTTTAACTACCCCTATGTAAATGTATATATGCATGTACAAGTAACACTTTTGTATTTATTTCACAGAAAGCCAGATTTTTTCCTACATCCAGTGATGGACTTACTGACAGTAAGTAAATGTGTAATCTACTTGTATTTACATGCATCATCAACATTCAAGGTATTTATGTACATGTACACATCTGAAATTTAAGTAGCACTCAAACGCTCTTGTGCCTTGACTGTGTATATACCTATAGGTGTTTTTAATAAAATATATTTTACTTAATTTTATTTTTTTATAATCCTTTTTACTTCTTTTTTTTCTTCCTTGAAAATACCATCTCACAATCTAAAAATTATGTTTCCTGTTTTTGTGTTCATGCACATTTCTTATCACATTTGTTGTTTTTTGTATTTGATTTGATATTTGCTTTCGTTTCCTTAGCGGCTACAACTAGCAAGAGTCCCTCTTCAGTGTTAAATTCTTCCTGTCAAGATAACACAGGTGTGAATCGGTTTTTGTTTCTGAGAAATCAAATGTTAATTCATTTCATATATAGAGGTTAAAATAGCAATTTATAATGATATCTTAAAATGTTTAAAAAATGATTTTACTTTCCAAATATGTTACAAAAAAGGCTATAAACCAGTGAAATATAGTGTTACACAGTGTAAATATAAGATATTTGAATTCCTTGGGTGGGGGGGGGGGGGTGTGTTCAGACCCTTTGGCCCCCTCATGGATACTTAAACTGGTGTTTGTTTCATTTATACTTTGTTTGAATTTTAATACATAAAATTACCCCTTTTATAGATAGCAGTAATTCAGACATTGAGGTGGATGAAATCAATCTAACAAGTAAGTTACACAAATACTGTATTACGGTATATGCTATCCCCGACACTGCAAAATGCACTGATATTTAGATTATGTTACGCAAGAGTTTTCATTTTATTTCTGAATTAATTTTGTTTGTTAATACTGATTTAAGATATTTTTTGATAAATACTTTCTTGGTATGTAATAAATTTATTTCATAAAATGTATTTATCAAGGTTGACATTTCTGAACCAGAATTAAGTCTGTCCATCATTATTTTTTTTATTGCTATGGTAGAATTATTTACATGTAAACTAATTTTCTTAAATTTCTCATGCCGACTTCTGAAGTAGAGTTTAATATCTTACTATATTGAAATCTTTTATCCATGTATTTTGCATACCCAATATGCTTGAGGTGATGCATTGAGATTCAAAATGAGTAAAAAAAAAAATCATAATAATGTTATCAAAATTAGATAAAGTAAAGTTTCTTATTCAAACAAGAAAGTTTATTGTGTGACTGATTCAGTTTCAGACAATGAGCAAGACAATGAGACCAATCTGAGTTTGATCAAATCTGAGGGTCTTTCACTGTCCCTTGCCTCCCTGTACTCAGGTATGCACTTGCACTCAATCCTCTCACTGCTTACGAGCCAGTCTAAAAAAAAAAAGGAAGATGGAATTTTTCTTCAAATTTTTTTTGGTCAGACAGTGATATATCTAATTATAAAGTTTAACATTTAAAGTTTATATAGGAGATAAAAAATCTGCAAATATTTTCTGTGAGTTCTGAACTTATCTGAATCTCTTGCTAAAAGTAATAAGTAAACAAGATGAATTATAAAGTAAAGTTTTCTGGTAATCCATGTTGAACCAACATTTCTAGTATCACAATAGGTTTCTTTAAACAGGTTACTGACAGACCAGTCATATTCAGTTTGTTGACTGTTTTATTTAAGTAAGAAATTAAAGTTTAGGAAATGACAACAAATGCCAAAATACTGTCCTCACTTTCAAGAAACATGTTCAGTGCATAGCTTCTATAGCTGTTAATTTAACATGAACCCTTTGTTTTACGTTAATGTTAGTTTGAGCTAATATATTTATATATAACTAGTTTCTTAATTTGAGAGAGAGAGAGAGAGAGAAAGAGAGAGAGAGAGCAACTGTATTTTATGTAGAAATTAATGTTACATGGATCTTCTTAAAGATGCAGATTTACAGAAAGTGAAGCCAGATAGACAAAGGTACAGTATGAATATGTTAATATGATGTGTACAATTTTTAACAAGTAAAAGTTGGAAAAGTTTTTAAGTCAATTTCAGCAGATATTTTAATCTAAGTATAGTTTGTCAGCTGTGTCTTATTCACCATCCTTATTTGTACAGCTCTATGGAGATATCTGACCAATCTGGCATGTCAGCAGAGTCGGTAGCCATTTTGTTGTTAAAGAAATTCTCGGAAAAGCAGCTTCCAAAGGCATCCGAGCTGGAGTGGCTGGTACCTATATCTGAGGCTCCACAGGAGGTGAGTGAGAGGAAGAGAATCAGGTTACTTTAAATATATTTTATAACGTGCATACAATATTTGGCGTAAATTGATTTTTTAACAAGTTAGCGTGGATTTGAATTAGCATATTTCTTGATTCACTTGTTCCTAAACATATATGCTTGGCATTTTGTGATAAACTTGATGTAGCAGAAGCTGCTTTCTACATAAAATGCCAAAAGGAATACACACTCAGACAAACGTTATAGGTTACAGTAAATCTGAAGGTTACCTGATGTAAACTTTTACACTTTATTTCGTTGCTTTTGTTTGACAGTTACTTCCCTTACCAAAGTCATATCCAGTATCTCCAGATGATATTGAAAATGAGATTGGAGGATTCACAAACTCGCTGTTTGGGGTGAGGACAAAAGTAGAAATATCACGTATATTACTGTTCGAAAAAAAAATCAATGATGTCTAATTCTAGGTTTCATTTGAATTTTTTTCTCTCTTCTTTCAGACATTGAGATTGAGAGGGAACAATGAATGGGCTCCTCCCAGATCACAGATCATCTTTGACATCCATCCATATCAAAAGTAAATACCAGGACTAATGTCTTTGTGATATACATGTACTATTTAGAGAAAGACTCTCACGGTTAACAATGTTCACAATCCAAGTTAAATATGAAATAACTTATGGTAAAAAACAAACCCAATATGATCATAATTAATAAAGATTTTTAAATTCATGGCATCTCTTTTGATTATTTTAGTTCCTAATGAAATACTGACACTTGCTAGAATTAAAAAATTGTGCTTTTGTACCCGTGAATGTAAGGATCAGTGCATCATAATGATGAATTTCCTCAATTTCAGGAGAGCTGTTGTTATGGCAAAGCAAAATTTCCGGTGTGCTGGATGTGGAACCCGAGTTGAACCAGGTAAGCAAATAAGGAAAATCAGTTTTGAACCAGCCACATAATGCATAAAAAAAAGGTTCAGTTAAGGAAAATTTAACTGGTTTTCAACCAGCCAAATATTGCAAAGAAAGGTTAAAACTCATGGAAACTCTATAAGGGTCTTTAGACAACAAACTGCAGTCCTTTTATATTTTGGTGTCTACTGTAAACATACAATTTAATCCTTTCCTGTTGAGCAGTATGTATTCTTCAGAAAAGAAGTTATAACATCTAGGACCATGAACTTATAATATCAATGACTATGAGCTGGGGCCAGAGTAAAGGCCTACCTGTGATAAATGCACCATACCTGATAAATCAGATTTATATTTTAATGTTATACATGTTCACTGAAACATTTGTTTTTTGTTGAATCAGAAAGGAAGAATGTTCTTACTGATGAACTTATGACCTCTGACAAAGGGGCCCTGCATGGGTGAAATTATAATATCTATTCAATGTTCAGTTACAGAGCTCTTTCCGTTAATTATACAGTGTCATTTACCATACTTTCAGATACTTGTTTTATGATTTTCACATGTTCTTCTATAATTCAAATGGATTTTGGAAAATATATGTAAATATGCTGTATGTTTATATATTTAACACACGTACAGTATACTTTTTCTTGTATTTCAGCCTATATTAAAAGATTCCGATACTGTGAATATCTAGGGAAATACTTTTGTCAGTGTTGTCATAGAAACGAAATCAACTACATTCCGGGGCATATAATCAGGAAGTGGGATTTTAAACAGTATCCAGTGTCCAATTTCTCTTGGAGATTACTTTCAAGGATTTTTAATGAACCTTATTTTAACCTAAGTACAATTAATCCATCACTGTTCAAACGAGTGAAGTTGTTGGAGACAGTCCATGCTTTTAGAGTGCAGCTCATGTATCTGTGTAAATTTCTCAGGATTTGTAAATATTCAGAAAGGTGAGTTGAAACCATTGGTTTACTTTTCATGTCTCTAATGCCTTTCATCATCTTTAATAACAAATGCATAGCTGGTGCTTCTCATCTAAATACATGTATGTAGATGATAAAAAATCTTCCCTATTGGCCTACTATAAAATTAACAAGACCACTTTAGCCTCTTGAACTTGACTTAGATTCATATAGACATAAGTGATAATTTGTATTTCCACATGCAGTTCACATCCCTAAATATGCTACATGTAAAGCATTTATTACATGTAAGTTAGGAAAATAGACATGATAAGGGTATAGGTTTGTTATGCACTGATGAAGATGGAGAGTGCATATGGAAAAATAATTTAGATGAGGTATGGGGAAAAATTATTGTTTGCCATATAGTAACATGTGATTAATGCTGAAGCTCTTTACTTTTAAATCAGATTGGACTTAAAAATTGTCTTGTGAATTTTTCTTGCATCTGTTTGTTTTAAGATGGAAAGATTGCCATATAATCTTTTCTTCAGAAAGATAGATCTATGAGTCTTCATTATATTTTAATAATATATTGTTTGCTTGATTTAGCACAAGTACATATCGTGAATTTGTACTCTGAAAAACTGCATGTTTATTGGTCACAACTTTATAAGGTATGATACTGAAATATACAAATGATTATATAAATAGGGGTAACAGTTGAATTGACAACCCTGTGAAAACCATTGTCAACTGATGCGTTGAAGAGGGGTGTCAATTTCAACTGATGCCCTCCCAAACAGGCAATATTTCTTTTATTACATTGTATTCTGAATGTCTTAATTTTTTTGACTTTAGGAGTAAGTTGAATTCTACGTAGAACCGTACGCCCATAATTTACGCGCATGTACCGGTAACAATTTGTTGTGTTACTTATGCCAAGTGTATTGCGAATGCTGAGGGCAATAGAACAAATTATAGATTGCATCTAAACCAATTAGATTTCATTATTTAACATGAAAGTATAATAATGATATTTATTTCCAGTCTGGTTGGTGAGATAAATGCAGAGCCCTCGCATTGGTATGAAGATGTGGACGTCTACTCCATTAGTGACCTTGTTGGTGTGAGTATTGATGGATTTGAAAATTGTTTAAACATGTATTAAAGGAAATCGTTTTTGTATGACATATTATTTTTTTTCACAAATTCCAGTGACATACTGTACATTTCTAATTACTGGTAAACCGAGGAGTTAATGTTAGCAAAAAATCAAGAGAATCGTTGTCAGTGAATTCTCACTTTTATTTTTGACAGTTGTAAACTGTGTAAAATTACAACAAAAGTTTGTAACTCTGGCTGTTCAAAACAAAACTGCGGAAAAATGGAAATACACTCTTGCATAAAATTAGAAAAGTACAGTACTTGAGCTATTATAATGTGAGTGCATCTATTGCTTATTATGTTTCAGAGACAACCTTAGATTTCAGTATTGAGTATATTAGTTTTGTATTTTGTGTAGATAAAGAACAGTTCTATAGTGACAAAGCTGAAGGATTTAGTGACAAAGTCCATAGATCACGTGGAGCAGTGTTCGGTAAGACAGCACAAATTTTCTCGGTCAGCCTGAGCAGTCCTATATAGAAGTCCTCTTTTATAAGTCCACTTTGCTTGATCCGCTTATTTCATCTATATTGTTCTTAGGAGGCAGTCTACGATAGAACCATGCAAAACCAAAATTTTATGATGAAGGGTGTTGATTAGTTTTCACAGTTTTTCTGGATATTTCAAAAGTATTTGTAGTTCTATCAGGGCTGTGGCTACATTATGTTTACTATTTATTTTTAGTTTTGTTGTTTATTTGTAGTTCTGTCAGGGCTTTGGCTACATCTGTGAGCTGTGTGGAGATGAGAGTGATATCATCTACCCATTCCAGTTGCAGACTGTCGTTGTTTGCAAAGGTTTGTTAGTTTTTATATGAATTGAGATGGATTTTACTCATGTCATTACCAAATGCTTTGACTCGATTTATATTTTGTCTCAATTGTAAAAAAATTATCCAGTCATGTTAATGTTGACATTGCCTTATCCTTAGAAACACATGGCCATTCTTGCTCACTGATTATGAGCCTACTTCCTAAATTTTTTTCTCATTCTCATGAATACTCTATTCCATATTCTGATTGGCTCTTTCACATGGAGGAAGTCTTAACAAAGTTTCTTTTAAATAAAAAAAAATGGCTGCGTATTTTCATAACATAATCTTTGTTTTAAGTCCTCTTGTAACTACAGAGTGGCACATCTTATATAGTTGGAGAATATTCATAGAAATGAGAAATTTAAATGGGTTGGCGCATGGTCTATAAAATAATGTAAGACTGCCCTTAGGTTTCTGAAGGTGGCATTTTCTTAATTTGCTTCAATATCTGTCCAGGTTCCCATCTATACTGTCTTATTTAACTTGTGTCATAACTTTACAGTGTCAAGTCAATTCAACATACTTATTCTTCCTTACTTCCATTCATTTCTTTATAAATGAATGTTGAATGCTAGTAAATAACAACACATTGGAATTAACACACTTCAGCTATTTAATGTTAGACAAAATAAATGTACAATTACATATTTGCATATAATAATGATGGGATTAAGATTATTTAACATAAATAAAAGATTTCATAAAATTCAAAATTGTGTAGCTGTCCAAAACTGAGGTGTGTTCAGCAGAGCGGGTGTTCGGGACTACTTGCCAACATTGTTTGTATAGTCAGTAATATTTGATTAAGGAAAAGAGAGCTAATATTGAAAAAGTGTGAATGATTTTTACGAAATGAGCTGGCCTATGGTCACTTCTGAGAGATCAGCCTTGGGTTTACTATAATTAAATCCTTGATAAATACAAATAGATTCCCATTTACCAAATTAGTAATAAAGTTTTAAATGTGTATTTGTAATGCTCTTTTATTTTACCCATTTCAGATTGCACATCATGTTTCCATAAAGCGTGTTATGTAGAGGGAAAGTGTCCTAAATGTATCAGGATTGAAGCAAGGTAACTGAGTATGGTACAATTAACAAAACAAGCTTTGTTATATTCATCTAAATCAAATCATACACTACACAAACGTGGGTCCTGGCTTAGAACTGTTGATTTTTCTAATACAACAAAAAAATAAGGTGTTAAAGTAGAAAGAATTTTTTATTTTACAAATTAATGTTGATTTCTGATCATAAACGTGTATCAAGGGCTTGGAAAAATGACCTTTTGGAGAATGAATACCGGTTTCGTTTTACCGTTAATATCCCGCAAATATATTAATATGGTAATTTTATCTACCTTGTAAGTTTGCTTATTACAAAGAGTTTCCATCAAATGTTTATGATTTCTGATGTAAATTGACATTCGATCTTGAGAAGGTAAAAATATAAAATCATAAGGTTGCAGTCAAAATGGTTTGATATTGTCAGCTGTTTAGCATATCTTTTTGATAAGCTTTTTTGATTTATGTACAGATAATAGAAACTTTGTTAAAGATTTAGCGCAAGTTTTTCCAGCAATTCTGGTTTTAATTTTAGAAGGCAGAGACAATTGCTGGAAACGAAGATCTTTGATTCCTCAGAAGAAGAGAGCGGAAGTTAAGACTGCAACTAATAGTGAAATAGTGCAATTATTGTGATATTTTTCTTTGAATTTAATCTTTTAATTTTTTGTTGTTGAAATCCTGTATAAAGTTTATTTGTTTTTTTTTTATAATATAAGTGAGTGATTTTGTCCTTTTAACTATAAAAAAACCCCATTGATTAATTAAATCAAATCAAACTGATCACTCAGTAATACAATTAAAAAAATATGCTTTTTATTTTCATTTTGAAATGTAGCTTTTTTATATATATCATTATGGAACATTAACAGCTGTTTATTATTATTGGCTAGCTTTATATTTAAGGCAGGTTAGAGTAATATGATTTATATACCACGTACCAGTTTTCATTTCTGCAGACATTGTGTGTTGTTGGTTAATGAAATCAACATACTGCAATATTATTCAAAATCAATTTTTGAAATAAATTATTCAATTTACTATCGTTTTAATTTTTTATCATTTTGAATTTACATCAAATACTAATATCAGTTTATAGTTAAGCAGCAGATTTCTAGCTCTCTGGGAAAACCTGTTGAACCTGAGTAAGTGATATTGTCGATAATAGTGATACTGTGGATACTAGTTATTCATCTACTAGATATGTGATACTGTAAAAGTGGTTATTTACGCTGGAAGTAAGGTACGCTTTTTTTAGTCAAACAATGCGTGTGGGTGTTAAATACGCGGATGTGTGATTTACCATTCTGAAGTTTTCATTATTTTACCATACGCGCGGGGATTTTTTAAGCGGTTTTAGCAAACCGTGTAACTTGCCCTACGCGTAAATCACCACCTTTACAGTACTGTAAATGCAGATACTAGTTCTTTGGCTCTGTAGTTATTAGAAGTCAAGTCGTGGGTGTTTCTACATGGTCCTGGATCTGCGCTAGAGTACTACTTGAATGTACTATATCCAGTTCATTTTGAAGGGAAATATTAATTTTTCTTATTTACAACAACTATTCATGATCTACAATCAAAAAATTTTGTTATATAAAAATCAGACTTTTTAAATCAATAATTATGACTTATTTCAAACAAAGCACAAAATTTGAAAATATTATGGATATGGATCTTGAAACCGGAAAATATCTTTTACTTGCGACAAATTGCGGGCTGTGCATCAGTAGCTGAAACTGAGATATTCCATAAATATACTTTTCTTTTCTCTCTTATTTACATGTATAAAATTAAGATATTACTGCGTAAATTTTCAATCATTTTTTTATTTGTAATTTTAAATTTTTGAAATTTTAAAAATTCACTTTTTCATATTTCTCTATATGAAAATATCTTACTAAACTCCGTAGAAAGAAGCAATTTGATTGGTCCAGACTTTGGTCCACACCTGCTGCACCACCCAGCGCACAGGAAGGATATCTGAGAACCGTCAGCTGATCTGATGAAGTCTTTCATTTCAGCCATATGTTGCGCAAGTAAACCAAACGTTATCTGAAATCGATATTAATTTACTAGACATCAATTATTTTATACTTTCTAACGCCCCAGGCACGTGTTTGTCTTTTTGTTCCTACTTTTAATTATTTTGACCATAACAACAATTAAGTTTAAAGAATACTGTAACATGGCATTTAAAAAAAAACTCGATCGAACTTTATTTAAGGACTTTATAAAAAAGTAAAGGTACCCTACCATATAAAAATCACAACAATAATACCTAGTGCGTTACCCAATCGCAAAAAAATCTCCTAAAAGAGATCACACAACTGAATAAAATTTGTAGTTTTTGGAAGATTATTCCATTTGTTATTTGGTCTCGTTCGGCTAAATTCGAATGCTGAGGAACTGTATCACTCTCGTGTTTATCTCGTCCCATACATACTATGGATGTGTTTCAAAAGTTTGTCTTGCAGTTGCACGTGCCGTTCTGTGTATTTCAAAGAGGTTAGTTACCCTAATGTAGCGTTCATGTTGACGTGTCGTTACATGGCGTTTTGGCCTTCATGGTAGTGAAAGCCTTCTGTCTACTTCAAGTTAACGTCAGACAAATCTAATGTTAGTTGGTACTAACACTTTTATTTTACAACGTGTAGATATCAATTTATAGTCTTGTCTCCCTCTCTGATCTAATCTCTGATTTAATCTTGAACTTCATCGCAATCTCCTTCTCTCTCACTTTACAGAGGGATATATACTTTCATACTCTTGATCGATAGATCTGATTGGCTCTGCCCACCTGTACTGATCATGAGTGAACATATATTTACATTCCAGAATTATGTTTTGTTACCAAATACAGCAACAAGACTGTCAGAACTGTCAATCAAAGAGTATTGGGGTGCAGGTTTTGAGTGTCCTGCATGACGATGATGCACCGCTTTCGTACAATATTAAAAGGTCATAGCTAGAGACATTCATTCATACATGACTTAAAGGTTGCAAAGGTTAATTAAGTAGAACATGTATTGCATGACTAACTTGCAGTATCAGGGCTATCGATGCAGACACAGAATCGCCAAATATGACAATTTGTTGATAACTTGTTTATATATTTTCAATTTGGATTTTACAGTGCCTGCATTTCGTACCTGGTTACATTTAGGACTACTGCGCAGGGCTACAAGAGTCACATAGTTCATTTTATTAGTCATCATTACAACAATTAATTGTGCAGTACATTTAGTTTCAAGACAAGGTATATATAAGTATCATAATGACTAATTTGTCATACTAACAATTTAAGGTCTAAGCATGGCTATCCGGTTACAGTAAGTATTTAATACTTCCGGTTGCATTAAAGTTCCCGGCCAACCTTAGAATGATTTTGTGTTGTCTGTAAAGACCTCTAAGTGATCTCTGATGAATATTATGAATTTAGAATACTGTTTTATTGTTTAGCACATCATTTTAACATATTGTGAAAGAAAAAAAAAATACCTATCGTGAATTGCGCTCTGATTAGACCTCGCCAACTGATCTTGAAGGTTCTTGGACAGACATACGCCGGAATTTACTCAATTGATTGTATGTTTTTCTTTATGAGCACTTAAAGACAGGGAACCTATCGTATCGAGTTATTTTGAAAAATTCCTCCGAAAAACATTTCGAACACTCGCTCCATGCTTTTCAACAAATACGGTCATGTTCGGGAAATTACTTACTCTATTACAATTTTTTGACATGAACAGTTGAGCATTTTAAACACTATTGTGGTATCGACTTTAAAACTGATGTTAAACTTTTTTAAATTCTAGAATATTAAAAGTAGGGCGTTATAAACGTTGACCAGTATAGGATAACACAATTGTTATTCCTGAATAAATAGTGAAGCGATTAATTAAAATTTAACTAATTAGTGTATAGATTGAAATTCAAGATAGTCACTAATGAAGATTCAATGAAATTTAAGCATATTAAAATAAAACTCCATCTTACGCTAGGGTCAACAATCAGTCCAGTTCCTCTTGTGTCAATTACAGCATGTCCAAAATGAGGACATGGATTAAGATAGTACTGCCCGTTACAATCCGTGGATTCTCCATATTTAATTGTGGGTGATCCTGTCACGGAAGTGAACGTGTAATCTGTTCCATTTACCACCATGTCCTGTAAAACAACAAATAAACTGCATATGTGTTTTTGACACAGTTATACCAACAGTTATTGAACAAGAAACACAATATTAATCTACAATTAATTTAGCAAATTTCCATACTTTACTGAAATATGTATAGTGTAATGTATTAAACTGTTATTAGTAAGGAAGCTTGAGATAACCAGTTTTTCCAGCCGCTCATGACAGAAAGCAAGATTAAGTAGATTTTACAATAACGACTAATGCGTTTATTTTTTATTTTACATTGATATATTTATGCAACATATTGTACTTTTAAAAAAAACGCGCGCGCAAGTGTGTATTTGTGGTTATTTCGTGCAAAAGAAAAACATAAAATTCATTCAATATAATAAACTGGTACCAAGTTTCCCTTTGTTTCAAATTCAATTTAAAAGCATTTTCTTTTAAAGAAAATTAGACAATTTGAATGCAAATTGCTCCATTTTTTTTTCATTTTTAATGTCTAGAATAGTCAATATGGGTGTTTTTAATACCTTGTCAAAATCTGAAAGTCAAAAACCGAGTTACAAGCGAGCTACAGAGGTTGGAATTCTTTGTTTTTTAAACAAAGCTCAGGTCTTTTTATTTTGTAAATTTGTGTTACATGTATAATGGTATGAGTTTCAATCTAATGTTGCTTTTTTTGTTGATAAAATTATTTATGAACAAATTAAACCAGTTTATCTTGTTTGCCACAATATTTTGTCAGATACATACGTTCAATGCACGTGTCTATATCATTATTCTATATGTGAACTAATCGTTATCTATATAAAACACCAAACAAGAAAATATCGGAATGAATATCTGCAATAACGTTTTCTAAAATACTTAAAGCCTCATGATTAATGTATTTGCAATTAAGAAATATACTGTGGTTTCATCAATATTCGTTGAATACTAATTTTGTGGATTTCGTTATTAAGTTGATCCACGAAATTAAGTGTTCATTGAAGTGCAATTTCTATTAACATCTTGTATTGATAGGGTCATTGGCCACGAATTTACGTATTCTTGAAACTGTGATTTTCACTTTATCGACGAAAATTTATACCCTTGAATATTAATGAAACCACAGTATAGAGTACATGTATTGATAAAAAAAAGTTCGAAAACCTCTATTTGTATTTTAATTTTGGTAAACTCCACTCGTTTTAAAGGAGGATTCAGACTGGATTGGCATGTTCGATCAGAAACTATCCAGTTTGAGCCATCGTGTTGAACAAAGCTGTTCGTGTTTTTTAAGGTGATGAAATGTGAAGGTTCATTTGCCATGTCGTGACAAAAGATCTTGGTTCGCCTCCCATTGGCTGCCATTGGATAAATCCAGTAATCCCCATCTGTCGTTATGTTAGCGTATGTAATGATGTCCAAGCAGGATGCTGGCACTGAAAAATATTCAAATAATATTTAAGATAAAATAAATATGTTTAACATCAGCATTCCTTGCATTAGTTTCAATATTTACTTTTGCAAAAATGTTTCCTTCTATGAACCTATGGAATAGCGAAAACGTTAAATTCTATGTGAACTTTTTCATGACAGCACAATGATTACTGCACGCGCTTATCGTTTGGCGGTTGCATTATTTCATACTAATAATAATAATAATGCTATTTTATATCTTAATTATTTACATTAATTCTGAACGTTTTGCTTTTCTCAGACTTAAATATAAGAAATAAGTAAAAAATGCAAACACGAGTAGGTAAAAACACACGGTCTGTAAGTATGTTCATTAAAAACTGTAATTTTAAATTTGAGAGAAAATTCATTGATTAAAATACTTTTTGGGGGATTTTTGCAACATATATTTCTATATTTCAAAATCGTTGAAAAATATTGTGATTTGCAAATACATTTCCTTATATGAACCTATAGAATAGCAAAAACGTTGAATAATGTGTGAACTTTTTCTTGACATCGCAATGATTACCACACGTGTATATCAGAAACCTGACTGGAATAAATACAGGGTCTTCGGCTCAATGGATGAATACAGGAAACTATTCACCCCCGTTTTATTTTCGTCCCTTTTGCCATTGTTGTTGCAGAGACAAAATAACCCATTAAATGATGAGAAAATATTTCAGTCAACATATCTTGAACTTTCCCAGCAATCACCTTTTTTGTTAAGTGTTTAATGAGCCTGATTGGAATAAATACAGTGTTTCCGCCAGAAGGGTGTCGGTGAGGAATAATAATAAAAAAAATTGTCTTAAGCATTTATGATAAATTAAAAACAATTGTAAGTCCCTGCTAAATTATAAATGACATATGTTAGCACCGGTCTGCTTGCAATGGAACCCTTTTAAGATTTGTTTGGATAGTTTTACTCTTGAATGTTGTACAAAATGTCTGCATTTGATTTCGATAGTATCAAACGGGCCAGCAGTATGATGTATATGTATACATCTTTAGAGAAGGAGATGGTACAATATTTTAAGAATATCGTTGAAAAAACCACCCGTTCAGGATTTTATCAATATCCATAATTTGAGAAATAAAAAATCATTTCTTATCAATTAACTTTAAAGTATATATGTATGTGTTCTGATCTTTCCAAATGCTAGAAAGTGTGTTTAGTTAGAAGTTTATCCCATTTCGTAAAATACAAAATGTCATATCAACATTGTTTCACTAACGTCCTTCAGACGTAACATCAGGAAGAACAAATATGCTAAAGGTTATATATGAATAACTTATCGATAACCATTTGTTCTTTCGATTGAATCGTGCACATGAAAATTGAACTGTTTCAACGTTGTTAAAAGGGATTTTCTTTTTAAATTGAAGCATTAAAAACTGTCAATCAATATCATTTTTAGAAAAATGTACAATTGAAAATTAATTATGAAAACCTCGCTTGGGTCCTAACAATTCGTCATTTGAATATTTTGGACTATATGTTACAAAATCGATTCGTAGTGTTATCACAGACAAAGACACTAGAAAATGCAAAATATTGTTGTAATATCATCAATAGCTCTCTGTGCTTATGTGGTAAATCTAAAGATACTTATCACTATTTTATTCACATGTGTAACATGTAAGTAGGCAGATATTGGAAATAATTTGTTTAACGAAATATTTCAAATTATAAATTGAAACTTTGTAACACCAATATTTTTTTCTAGGCTGACAGTGGATTATGTAAGAGTGATACCAATTTAATCATTTATTTTCATTTGTTCATCGCTTTATTAAAAATGACGAAAGATTTACATGATCTCAAATTATATGTACATCTGTAAAATCACAACTGTTTTCTATGCTAAATGTGATTCAATTTGCCTTGTTAAAATTTTATTGATCTTTATGTGTTGTGTAATTAATATTTATTTCATTGACTTCTATATGTTATGTAGTCAATAACTATATTGTATCATGATTTTATTTGTTTAAGGAGAGGAAGATCTAAGTTTCAGAACTTGTGCCCAATCTCAACTGTACACAATAAAAACACAATAAAAATATGATCAAATCAAATAAGATATATATCAATATCAAATGCATACATTTTTTCAGCATTGTCAAACCTCGTTTTCTTCGTTCAAGAACAATGACACCTCGGTATTGTTTCGGCAAGTCACGCATTGTAAAAATCGGAAGCAAATCAAACTTGCTAATTGATATTTTTAGTGTTTATGTTTTGTTGTTCAAGGCATGGTGATATTATATAAAAGTTGACTAATTTTTATTCTTGTCTCCCAGTTTTCAGTGGTGTTTGCGCAAAAATCACTAATTTGATTTAAAAAATCGTAAAATTGTTTAATCAATTTCTGTCGTTTTTATATAAGACCAATAGAATATGTCATTAGATCGTATTATACAACAAAACCTTTTGTTGCAATCACCTTAAGGATGGGCGATTTTGATAGCTTGATCAACTGAGATAAAAAGTAAATTAGTTGTACTAGCATCTCAAATAAAAGGATTTAATAACTTAATTTTATAACTAATTCAACTTACCAAACCGTGTACTTTTTCCACTTATGATATAGTAATTCTCCACGTTTCCACTTTCGTCACCATCGTATATTACGTTGAAAAGGTTGCAAAATTTTGTCGTTTCGTTGAACAGTAATGATACACATTGTGGTTTCTGTAGGCAGGTAAAACTGCATTGGAATATCCCAAATATAGGACCTGACCAAATCGACAAGGAAGGTTCAACAAGATCTAGCCTTGTTCTAGTTTTTGTAAGGTAAACCTCATCTGGAAAAGCAAGTGAAAAATACTGAAAATTGCAAAGACATATTTGTTTAAAATTTTACATACATATAAATGAAAGCTGATACAGTATTTCTTTTGATAACTAAATAATTCATTTTTTTAATACTACAGAGAAATAACATACCCAGTTTTCCAAATGAAGCTCGTAACAAAATTAAGAGCAATGCGGTGATTTTTCCTGTCCGTGTCATCACTCTTCAATGGGACGAATGAAACTTGAGTTCAATTTTTTGAGAAGACACTTATCATTGATCTTTTGCACTTCTCCAAGAGATCCCGTAGATATTTAATTAAGGTTCCTGTTTTCAAAGAAAGACCTTATAATTTTGTTTCTAATTAAGGTTTCCGTCTTCAGCGAAAGAGCTTACTGTTTTTCTTTTGTTTTTCATTTTTCATTCTTTATTAAGGTCGTCCATTTTTCAAAGGAAACCCCTTCTGTTTTAGCTTAGTTTCTTCTTCTTATTATGCTGCAGAGACAAAATAACTAGTTGAAGGATGGGACAATATCCTCCTTAACTTTACCAGCAATCTCTTGAATTATGACAAAACATTTCGTTAAGGTTACTGAAGACAGGAAAATATAAACCCCCGTTTTATTTTCGTCACGTTACCGTTTGTTGTTAGCAGGCAAATTTAAGACTGGGCTAATTGCTATATTTCACATTATTTTTCTATAAATACAACTTTGTCTGAGCGAATTCAAGACAGGGCAAAACAGCACACAGTGTCTCCGTTCCAAATGATGTCATATAGGAGTTATGATAATTTAGTGCACGCAAATTCTCGAAAATGGCTCCCCGCTTTTTAGGAATTATTTAAGATTAAACTAATAATGTTTGGATTGTTTTGCTGATGAGTCATTTATGGTTTTGAGATATTCACGTTTTTATGAATTTCAGAGGGTCGGTTTGTCCATGAGTGTTTTCATAAACTGTGAAAGATTTAAGTTCAAAATTGCAGAGATGATGGACATTCATATTTGTCTAGCACAAAAATCGCCGAAGCTTTTAAGGTCTTGAAAAAAGGTAAAAAGCGTCATGATTTTGTATGGCTTTCTTACTTTATTTCGTTTTTCGAAAATATTTCTTTTTTTAAAGACATGTAGAAGAAAAAAAAACTTTTATATTAACAAGATCTTTTGTTTGATATCAAGAAAACTGTTAGATGTTAAAAAATCAAACATGTTTATCTTTCAGTTAATTGCCAATCAAAAGTAATTATTTCTCATGTCTTACATGTAGGAATTTGAAAGGGCCAGAGGTCCAAAATTTGATCTTAAATATCCCAAAACTAAGAAATATTTGGAAAATCGATATTGAGGAAGAGATGTTCAGAATAATAATCTTAACAAAATTCAACCTATTTTTTTGTTAATGAGCTCCTATAATGGATAGATGGTCGACCTTTTAAACGTTCTATCTCAGATATGTCAAGAGAGCAACGACTTGATAAAGTAAACACATGTTCCAGTATTCTCTTGTTCAATTCTCAACAACGACAACCCCCCCCCCCCCCCCCCCCACGGATAAGGATTTTCAAGATCGTCTTTTTTTTGCTTGTCAAGATTTTAAGTTTTTTTTGGATGAGTCAGCCCCCCCCCCCCCCCCACTTTCAAAAACGATGCTGTCTTGTACTTTTTATTGTTTTTGGTTCTGTCCTACTCTTTAAATTCTTTAATGGGTGCATAATGACTTAGATGTGTTAGTTCGCGGAATTATATGTAACTTAGATTCCATTCTTAATATGTTTCCTTAACAAATGTTTTCAGAAATATCAGGATTTTAGGTTAAGCCCCTTGCACCAAGGATCTATAGGCCCATAGGTGCCAGAATTCTTTTCTTAATATCTCAAAAAAATTGATTTGTTAAGAATTATTGAGGAAATATTATTTATCTTAATTTTCAACTGTTGATACTAAATGTCGATATATTACGTAAAAAGGGATTATTAGGGACCAGCCATTAATCTTTAGAGATGGTAACATTTTTTGTTAAGCATTGTAAAACATAAAAAGTTGTATTGATGATCTAACCGATTACACCATGTTGACCCCTTTTTGAATCTATAGGGCTGATCCCTAATATATTTAATCTTTTGTATCTCAAAAATAAAGAACAGATTTAGATAGGTGTAAGAACATAAAATGTTAGTTTTTAAGGGACATTTTTTATGATTTCATAACAAATGGCCTGATCCATTAATTTTGGAGTCAATGGACTTGAAAAGACTTTAACCAAAAAAAATAAAAATTAAAATTAAGAATAATCAAGATTTTGTAATGCATTATAGAAGAAAAGTTGTTGATTGTTATATCAATATCTGTCTAAAACAAATTATTGTTCCGCCCATTTGTTACGTAATTACGAGATAATTTGGGGACCAACTTTTTATGAATTTATTTTAATGTGTCGTATAACAAAATAAAATATTTTGTTGAGTATTGCAAAGATATGACGATCCTATACTTTATCTTAAAGAGGAGGTATGAATTT
Source organism: Magallana gigas (assembly GCF_963853765.1). Taxonomy (NCBI): domain Eukaryota; kingdom Metazoa; phylum Mollusca; class Bivalvia; order Ostreida; family Ostreidae; genus Magallana; species Magallana gigas. The sequence continues at coordinate 9,939,380 of NC_088860.1, read as the reverse complement.
TTTTCGGCATGGCGAGGACATCGTAAGTTGTTCGAACTTGTGTCCAAACCATTCGTATATGTATGTTATATATGTGCTATAAAATATATTCAAATCAGATTGGTATTGCATCGTTTCGTTTTAAAAGTAGGACGGAGAATCTACTCGTTTTTCGTAACGAGATGGTATCTAGGTTTATTTATTTTTTGTATTATTAAAGAAATAACGTATCGATTATTACCCTATCGAAGTCATCACTAAAAGTATTTTAATTTAAACGCTGCATCCATTGTTTTTCAACACTGGGAGTGCTAAAAATTAACACCCCTTTTGTTTATTTTCTAAAGTGTTCAACACTAAAATAATATCTAATGGAGGGAACTAACATATGCTATATTTGCACGTGTTTAATATTTATTCACAAAATTTAATGCATATTAATTGTAGTTAAAATTACCGCTTAAACTAATACCAAACTGCAAAATTAACATAATGTATAAAGTTTCAATCGGTTTTAAAACAATTGTTTAAGGATAGTAAATAACAGCAACGCAAACATTTTTCTAAATTAATTTTTATTTGTACGTAACCAGCTTGTTATATCGACTGTAAATATTTAAAGTATAAATAAATATGACCGTAAATTTTTCGACAACATTTCTTTAAACATAAAATATCAATTGCTCGTCAGTTGAGTGTAAACTGGAAAATTAATTGTAAGAATTTTCTTTGCTGTTTCTTTGCCAAAAACCTAGTAATGAAGATATATAGAAAGTCATTTATTCTGCCGTTTTACAATTTAGTATTATGGCTGTTCAGAATTAAAATGAGTACTTTTGTAGATATACATGTATATTGTACGTCGAAATCCACAAAAATGAGCTTAATTAACATACAGAAATTTATATCTAATGACCATGATTAACACAATAACTTTTCAAAAGTGTAAACTGTCGTTAAAGCTAATGATCACTCATAAATAGGCACCGACACGCAATTATATATTTCCATCGATTTTGTCACTTAAGCATTGGATCCTTATTTTTTTGTTTTAAATAAAGTCTCATAACTGCAGCGATGTGTGCATTCAAATTGAGTAACGCGCGTTAGCGCATTATGAAAATTTGTATGCCCAAGCCGCTGCAGTAATGAAACTTTATCTTTAAAAAAAAATAATTTATGCAGCACTGATTTAAGGTTCATAAAACGATGCATCTATTATTACAAAATACATGTATATACATGAAGTTATTTTATAATGATATGAAGATATCAAATGAAAATCATTGATAGTAAATGCTACTTTTGTATGATTCTAAATGTGGTCCCCTAAATTGACAGTCAATTCAATTGATAATTCTCCCTAATGGAGGTCATAATCAAATTTATTTCAATATCGCAAGGACATACCCCTATTAGAATAAAAAAATGATAATTTAACTCTACTCTGACTCTGAAAATTGCTGCTGCTTTGTATAGGGTTCATCTTTATTAGATTAGATATCAAAGAAACGAGCTCCAATTGAAATTCATTTGACCTTGGCTTAATATTTGACGTATTTATAAATTAAATATAAAGAATTCGAACAATTGTTGTTATGTATGATGTCAAAGTTAGCATTTTCCGTACTTTCTGGTCGGCGCGACAACGAAGTAAGCCTTAATGTGGAAAAACACATCGTCACAAAATGGCTGACCTCTGATCGAAACGACATTTTGTTCTATTAAAAGGATTTTATCGACGGCAACATGTACCTTACCTCATAGCTGGGTGGTTAAAGTGTTCGGCTTGTGATCCGTAAATTTCGAATTCATTGGGGGCTTTTGCTGTTACTTACTAAATTGATTTTTTTAAGAATTCATTTTTTATCCCCAAACTGCAAATTTTCGCTTATTTGACATATGTATAGTTTATCTATCATAATATCTTTCATAATCAAATTATTTGCTGTTAATTCGGGTGACTTTTTCCAGGTGTGTTATTTCACCTTAAGAGAGCCGCGTAATGCTTTTATTTACATTTTTTCACTTCTTGTCTTGTCTGCAAATGTGGTTTATACCTTACAAATCCGATTTTATACTAAGGGTAATTTTATATGAATTGAAGAGCGATTGTAACAGCCACAAGCGTGAACATTGATTTTCTCTTGTGATGCTGCATTTTACAGCGTTACAACGTTTGCGACATCATAAGACACGACATTTCAACGTTACAGTGTTAAAACTGCAATGGCTTTCCAAACACTTTACAAGCAAAACATTTGCAGAATGTAAATATACCCGACTGCACACCTAAAACTCGAGGTCGACGTGTATTGTTTTCGTGTTCTTAGATTTTGTGCATCCATTTTTGTTTTTTGTGCTGTTTCTGTTCGTTAACAATGCATTAGCCTGAATAACTGATGTAAGTATTAATTCGGCTTGGAAAAAGCGCATAAAAATCGTCTACACAGGCGAGACCTCTACGGTCATTAAGCCAAATTACTCTAAACTGTGGCTTATACACTACCCTCCATAATTATGAACACATTTTCTGGTAGTTTTTTTTAACGATGTTCAAGTAAAAAACAAAATGTTCTCTAAAATATGCATTTGACAGCTTAAAAGAAGGATAGCCCTTGTTTTGCAATTTTGAAATACAAATCAAGGGGAAATTTAATTTTGGGTAAGAAATGAAATCCTAACATTAGTTGTCAAACTTCTTTTCTCTTTTGATTAAGGGCATAAGTATTCGTAAAACATTCATGTTTTACAAGCTGGTTTTGAATAATGTGAGTGTAAAATTTCCTGAAGGACATAAGCAAATCTAAATACTATCAACACTTCAAATCATAAAAAGTATAAATCAAACGTGTTAAAATGGTCAAAATTTTTGAAAACGGGGTGACTTTCATTTGAAGATAGGGTCAGTTGTTACCTGATACATCAACAAAGAGTAACAGTATATTTGTAATTCTGTCAGTGCTCTGGCTACATGATGTCAACTGTTTATATGTAGTTCTGTCAGGGCTTTGGCTACATTATGTTTACTATTTATTTGTAGTTGTGTCAGGGTTTTGAATACAATGTCTTCACTATTTATTTGTTGTTCTATCAGGGCTTTGGCTACACTGTCTTTACAGTCTATATTCAGCTCTGTTGTCTATTTGTAGTTATGCCAGGGCTTTGGCTACATTATGTTAACTGTTTATTTGTAGTTTTATCAGGGCTGTGGCTACATTATGTTAACTGTTTATTTGTAGTTCTGTCAGGACTGTAGCTACATCTGTGGGCTGTGTGGAGAAGAGAGAAATATCATCTACTCATATCAGTTACAGACTGCCGCTGTTTGCAAATGTTTGTTAATTTATTTATAAATTAATTTTACCCATGTCATCAACAACTGCTTTGAGTTGATTTATACCCTGTCTTAATTGTAACAAAATTACCCAGTCATGTTAATGTTGACATTTCCTTATCCTTACAAATCCATGGCCATTCCTGCTCACTGATTATGAGCTGACTTCCTACATTTTCCCGTTTTCATGAATACTTTATTCGTTATTCTGATTTGCTCTTTCACGTTGAGAAAGTCAAATGGAACAAAATTGCTTTTAAATCAATAAATGGCTGCATGATTTCATAACATTATTTTTTCAATTCCTCTAATATCTGCAGAGTGACACATCGCACAAAATTGTAAAATATTCATAAAAATGAGTAATTCAAATGGGTTGGCGCACGGTCTATAAAAATATGTGAGACTGCCCTTAGGTTTTTTAAGATGACATTTTCTTACTTTGCATCACTGTCTGTACAGGTTCCTCTCTATATCTACTAAACTTTTGACATAACTTTACACTTCGAAGTCAATTCAACATGCTTATTTCTACTTAAATCCATTCATTTCTTTCCAAATGAAAGTTTAATACTTGTAAATAACAACACATTGGATTTAACACACTTTAGCTATTTAATATTATACACATAATAAATATACAGTTAAATCTTTGTAAATGATAATGATGACATTAAGATTTTGTCATAGAAATAAAATATTTCATAAACTTCAACCTTGTGTTGCTATACATGCAGTCCTTAACTTAGGTGTGTTCAGCAGAGCGGTTGCTTGTGGCTACTCGACACCATTGTTTGTATAGTCAGTAATATTTGAATAAGGGAAAGAGAGCTATTATTGAAAAAGTGTGAATGATTCACGGAATGAAGAAAATTTCATGAGCTGGCCCATAGTCATTTTTGAGAGATCAGCCTTGGGTTTACTATGATTAAATCCATGATATATACAAATAGATTCCCATTTACTCAATTTGTAACGCTCTTTTATTTTACCCATTTAAGACTGTACATCATATTTCCATAAAGCGTGTTATGATGAGGAAAAGTTTCCCAAATGTTTCAGAATTGAAGCTAGGTAACTGAATGCGGTACAATACGGTGTAATTAACAAAACAAGTTTTTGTTGTATTCAACTAAATCCACATCGATAGGTGTACTAGGCCCTGGCTTAAAACTGTTGATTTTTCTAATAAAAATGAAAATGAATTGTAAAACTAGTAAACACTTTCTTTTATAATTTAATGTTGATTTCTAATCATACACGTGTAACATGAGCTTCGGAACAAAGACTTTTTGGAGAATGAATGCTTGTTTTGATTTACTATTATCCCGCAAAAAATATCGCTTTGGTGATTTTATCTAAGTTTGCTTATTACAAAGAGTTTCCATCAAATGTTAATGATTTCTAATGTAAATTGACATTCGATCTTGAGAAGGTAAAAATATAAATTCATAAGGTTACAATCAAAATGGTTTGATGTTATCAGCTGTTAAAATATGTTTTTAAGGTGGATCTCTACACCAAATAAGTGTAGGAGATTTTTGTTGCATGCATTTGTTACCAATACTAGGCACAGTATTCAACAATAATAGACCTCAAAATACAATACACTATTTTCTAGAGAATTTTTAAAATATCAGTCTGGTTCCAGATAATCCCTTATTTATCAAATTTTTAAACATTTCTGTTTTAAAATTCTTATGAAAGTGAAATGTTATTAAGTTTAGAAATGAAAAACAAAAAAATCATGAATGAAGTTTGTATGATTTTTATTGGAATCCACATAAATATGAAACTAAAATATAAAAAAATTCTTTTTAGGCAAACTGCTGGACAAAATCCAACAAAAACCTGAAAACATAAACAATATTCGTTGGTGAATGGGATGAAGAAAAGAAATTGAATGAAATTGAAAAATTAAAGGAAATACTTAATTATTGCAAAAATCTTGGTATGAAAGATCCTGTTTAAGAGTTGTCTTTCTTTATTTTACATGGTCTCAAATATCTTGGGATCAATTTTTTAATTAATAAAAATCACGAAGAAAAATTAAAAAAGGAACAAATCTATGCTAAATATGTAGATATAAGATAAGTAGTGCTTATAATAATGTTTGAAGCTGAAAAATTATATTATTGATGAATGCATTATATATATTTAACTCTTCAGAACAAAATATTAATAGTTAATTATATTATAAATTGCCTTTTACTTTTTTATATACAATAGCAATTATAAACAACAGCCATACGCATATTAATACATACATTAGATGTCCACAGTGATACACATGCATGTGTGGAAATGAAAAACATGCTCCTTTTCAGAATTCTATCTTTCCCTCATTTGGCTTGCAAATCCGGGCTTCCACTGCTATTGCTACCTAGCTGTATCTATTTTAATCAAAATACATTAGTTTAATGTCAAAGTTTCAGTGAAAGTCTTTTACTGCAAATGTTTTTTTTTTAATTTGGGAAGTTAGGATCAATTCAAGAGATCGTACTACGGTACTTTCGTTTTATATTCATCATACATATATAGTTTAAATGAAAATTTGACATCTGCTTACCTATATCGATAATCCGCCACATATGTATGATCGTCTGTTGCAGATGACATGACAAAAATGTTTTGCCAATAGCAGCAGAGCAGGGAAACGGTATATTATTTAGATTCCACGTTTTCCGTACAAAACAGCTGATAATCAATGTTAGTTAAAAGCTTTAAACAGGAAGAAAATTGACATATTTTCTAAGCGTTTTGCTGATTTCATTCCTATCTCACCTCCTTAGTTAGAAGAGTTCAATTAAACGGTGTATAGCTATTTTGTACCACGACATAATGTTATCAATCCGGAACACAATGGCGTTTCGAACGGAAGTCAGACATGTTTTGACGATGTAGCCTTCCACCTTAAAAGCTTTTTTGGTTGATGTATAAGTAATAGAAACGTTGTTGAATATTTAGCGCAAGTATATCCGGCAGTTCTTATTTTTATTTTAGAAGGCAGTGCCAATGGCTGGATACGAAGACCTTTGATTCCTCAGAAGAAGAGAGTGGAAGTTAGAAACTGCAACTCTGTTCTTTGTGAAATAGTGCAATTATTTTGATATTCTTCTTATTATTACATTCTTAAATTTTTGTTGTTGAAATCCTGTATAAAGTTAATTTGTTTATTAAATTTAAGTTAGCGATATTGTCTTTTAACTCGGAAATAAAACCATTGATTAATTAAATCAAATTAAAATTATCACCCTGTCATAATACAATTAAAAATATGCTTTTGTTTTCATTTTTGAAATGTAGCTTTTCTCTTCATTACGTTAACAACTATAATAGAAACATGTATAAAAATTTATATACAAAACTTTATATTAAACATTAACAGCTGTTCAGTTATTCGGTAGCTCTATATATTAGACGGGTTAAAATAATTTGATTAATATACAACGTACCAATTTTCATTTCTACATACTATGTGTATTGTTTGTAAAGAAAAGCAAGGTACTGCGATATTATTCGAAATCTATTTTTGAAATAAATCATTATATTTACTATTGTTTGTATTTTTCAATCGTTTTGAATTTATATCAAATACTAATATCATTTTATAGTTCAGCAGCAGATTTCTAGCTCTCGGGAAAACCTTTTGGACCTGAGTTTGTCAGTGATATTGTAGATACCAGTGATACTGTGGACACTGGTAGTGTGATACTTAGTTACTAATAGATGTAGATTTCAAAGTACTGAGAGTACTGAAAGACGGGGTCTTGAAAGATTGAATTTGTAACTGTCCTCGAATATGCTTCCAAAATTTATGAGTTTTAATTAGTTGTTACAGTCTATGTTAATTCGGCTTTTTTGCAATTGTCTGATACCTTGTCTAAATTTTACTCAATAGCGGCCTTCATAATTGTAGAAAACCTATTTAATTTGTAAAACATCTGTGTATAACCCGTCCCGATTTTAACTTCGGCTTGCGCATGAAGTTTGTTAGTATTAAGGTGAAAGATTGTCAAAATAAAATTCACAACTTTTCAAAAATGGCACATTGCGTTCAGGAACTTTAATTTCGATTCCACCATCAACCTCTTCTATTGATTAATGAGCTCGTACACCAACTGAATCGTCAAAGGCGCCGTGCATTCAGTTACGTAACTCATTCAATATTTGAACCCGTGCAAGAATATTTTGATCAATAAAACTATTTGTTTATTTTCTAAATAGAATTTTGTTTTTACGCAGAGGACTTAAAAAGATTTAATTATGCGTGTTTTTATAATACATATTTACTGAAATGCATGAAAACTTCCTGCACTATTTTCTTATGCGTATACTCAATTCATGTGTTCTACGCGTGCCTTCCAGTTTGAGACTTCGGCTGACAGTAAACCACGTGACCCCGTCCAACTAGTAATACGGTCACAGTAGATACTAGTAGTGTGAAACTGTATATTCATGTACTAAATTTAGATATGTGAATCCGTAAATCTATGATACTTAGATACTAATAGATACTACCAATACGGTCACTGTAGATGCTGGTAGTGTGAAACTGTAATTTCATGTTCGAAATGTAGGTATGTGATTCCGTAAATGTAGATGTAGATACTAGTGCTATAGTTATTAGAAGTCAAGTCATGGGTGTTTTTATACATGTTCATGGATCTGCGCTAGAGTACTGCATGGATGTACTACATGTAATAATTTTCAACAATAACTCATAATCTACAATCAAAATTTTTTATTATACGAATCAGACTTTGCATTAAAATTATCTTAAAATCAATAATTAAGACCTATTTCAAACAAAAACAAAAGGACTGCTAATGCTTACACCCGTTTCAGGCCTACAATTTACATTCAAAATTATTCCGTCAGGTATTCAAAAACAAAGTTATATATCTAAAATATAATTAATTCCTAATTGATTCATATTAAACTAAAATTTGTAGTAAAAAATCATTCTCCAAACTATCGCTTACGGCGGGGGGGGGGGGGGGGTATTTTTTAATGACATTTATATGTATAAAAAAAAAACTAAATAATAACATGTTTACATGATATTAAGGTAAATTTTCATTTCAATTAATATTCGTTAACTAAACTTTGAAACGTTACAATGCATGCAAAATACATTTTTTTGTTATTTACTTTGGTCTGTTGACATATGCCCCCCCCCCTCCCCGGTGAAACAACAAACCCTTTGTTATGCTTAATAACAAGATATAAAACCCTTCAAGAGGAATTATTGTTTATTATCGTTTCAAGGGGGGGGGGGGAGGGGTTTTAAAAATTCCGTTTTCCGTTTGTTTCTATTATAAATGAGTTATTTTAATTCAAAATCTAAAGTTATCTCTATTTGACAAAATTATTTATATCTTATAAAAATATACATAAATATTTTCATTATTTAAAATATATAAATTTTATAATTAAAAGACAAATATCTTTTCGTTAGGCGGCTTGACAATGCTATCGTACATAGTTCTTTTAAAAATGGTGGAAATGTATCCTGCTCACGACTCTGCAACTGAAACCTGAAAACATCTTTTACTTGCGACAAGTAACGGGCTGTGCATCAGTAGCTGAAACTGAGATGTTAATAAAATATACGTTTCTTTTCTATCTTATGTATATTTTATTAACATCTCAATAAAATTAAAATATTACTGCGTAGAATTTTTAATGTTTTATTTGTAACTCTGAATTTTTACAAAGTTTTACTTTTTGTTATTTCTCTACATAAAAAAATCTTACTAAACTCCATAGAAAGAAGCAGTCTGAGTGGTCCAGATGTTGGTCCACACCTGCTGCACCAGCCAGAGCACAGGAAGGATATCTGAGAACCGTCAGCTGATCTGATGAAGTCTTTCATTTCACCATCATTGTGGTCAAGTAATCCGAACGTTGTCTGTAATCGGTATTGATTTTTTAGACATCAGTTAAATTATACCAGTCAAAATTTCCAACGCCCCATGCAAGTGTTTGTATTACTTTGTTCCTAATTTTAATTATTTAGACCATAACAATAATTAAGTCTTAAAAATTAAGAATAAAATGGCGGTTTAAAAAAGAAACTCAATTAAATTTATTTAAAGGCTGTATAAAAAAGTAAAGGTACCCTACGATATAAAAATCACAACAATAATACCTAGTGCGTTACTCTTTCCTACATATAACATCTCCTAATAGAGATCCCACAACTGAATAAAAATCTTAGTTTGTGGAAAATCATTCCATTTATTATGTGGTCTAGTTCTGCTAAATTCTAATGCAGAGGATCTGTCTCACTCTTGAGTTTACCTCGTTCCATACACGGGGGCCATGGATGTGCCTCAAAAGTTTGTATTGCAGTTGCGCGTGCCGTTCGGTGTATATCAGAGAGGTCAGTTACCCTAATGTAGCGGTCATGTTGACGTGTCGTTACATAATGTTTTGGCTTCATGGTAAATCTTAAACACTTCCGGTTGCATCAAATTTCTCGGCAAGCCGTAAAATGATTTTTTGTTGTCTGTATAAATCTCTAGTGATTTGTGATGAATTAGAAATTAAGAATGCTGTTTTATTGTTTAGACAATCACTTGAAAGGTGATAAGTAAATAAAGGAAATATTGTGAAGAAAAAAACTATCGTGAACCACGTTCTAATTGGACCACGCCAACTGATCTTGAAGGTTCTAGGGCAGACGTACACCGCGTTTTACTTATTTAAATTAGTTTTAACCTTTTTTTATAAGCACTTAAAGGCAGGGAACTTATCGAATAGTTTTGAATAATTCCGACGAAGAACATTTCGAACACTTGCTCCACGCTTGTCAACAAATACGGTCATGTTCGGATAATTATGTGTTCGATTACATTTTACATGAACAGTTGAGCATTTTAAACAGTAGACTATTGTGGCATCGACTTTAAAACTGATGATAAATTTATATACTGTAGAATATTAAAAGTAGGGCGTTAGACACGTTGTCCTGTATAGGATAGAATAGTTATTATTTATTAATAAACAGTGAAGTGATTACTTAAGATTTTAGTCATAATGGTATTATATGAAATTCAAGATAGTAACTAATGATGATTTAATGAAATATAAGCAGATTAAAATAAAACTCGATCTTACGTCAGGGTCTACAATCAACCCGGTTTCTCTTGTGTCAATGACCGCATGTCCAAAATGAGGACATGGGTTAAGATAGTACTGCCCGTTACAATCCTTAGATTCTCCATATTTAATTGTGGGTGATCCTGTCACGGAAGTGAACGTGTAATCTGTTCCATTAACCACCATGTCCTGTAAAACAACAAATAAGCTATATATGTGTTTTTGAAACAACTATACCAACAGTTATTTAACAAGTAACAGAATATCAACCTACAATTAATTTAGCAAAGGACGAGGGCACTTTAGCTATAGAGAATGGGCCCCTTTTTTTTTAGTGCCGTTTTTATGTAGAAAATAACAAATTGCTTTTTTCTCGTAATAATTAAGCACTGATGGATACTTCTGATTTATATGCACGCTTAAATATACCAAAATTAGCATACAGTTTAAAAAATTTAGGATTTTTTAAATGCCTATGAAAAATCTAATTCTGGAAAATCGAACCGAACCTACTTGATTTGTGTCTTTTTAAATCAGAGAGTGGGATATTTAAATCAACATTGTTCTGTTGGTGGATCGATCGGCGCGTTTGCTGAATTATACTTTATGCATTATTTTACGTCTGAAAAAAAAATCGAATAAAGCTTTGAAGTTGCATATTACAAACAAACATTCCTGACCATACAAAGTTGATAGAAAGCGATTTAAAACGTATCAACGTTTTACAGTGAGCACATTTGACAAACGTCTACCTGGATAGAACCCACGTGATTGTTTGAAATAATTTATTCCATGCGTGGGTTCATACATGGGTCACGCAGGTAATAGCTTTCGCTTGCTATAGGAAAAACCTTCAAATCTCATACGTTTTTCATTTTTTAGGTACCAGCCTAATGTAGTACAAACTTCTTATTTTCACAGAAGTTTTCTAAATGTATAACACGTATTTTGTTTTTTCCACAAGTTTGTACTCGGTTAGGCTGACAGTAAACAAAGGCTTTGAAATGAATACCCGTCGTCGATTTACTATTCAAAATCACGAATGTCGGCTGACCCCTACTATGTTGTAAAGCTTCGTGCTTTTTATATACAATAAATTCAGTGGTAAAACTTGTTAATTCTTATGGAATAGATATCAATAGGTGATGTTAGGGGAAAATATGCTTAATTTGAATCTTTACTCATCTTTTGCACAATTTACTGAAATATATTTATTAATTACTTAGTGTAATATATGAAAATGTTATTAGTAAGGAAGCTTGAGATAGTCAGTTTTTCCAGCAAGATTTAAGTAGAGTTTACAATTATGACTAATGCGTTTATTTTTATTTTACGTTGATATATCCATGCAACATGTTGTACTTAAAAAATACGCGCACAAGTGTGTATTTGTAATTATTTCATGCAAAAGAAAAATATGAAAAGGCACTAGATTTTTCCCTTGTTTCTAATCCAATTTAACAGCAAGCACATTTTAGCACGCGCATTTTCTTTTAAAGGAAATAAGACACAATTTGAGCTTAACTTTTTAAACTTTTTCCCTTCATTTTAAATGTTTAGTATTGTCAATATTGTTGTTTTTAATTCTTCTTAAAAATTTGAAAATAAAATTTCGAGTTAAAAGCAAGTTACACAGGTTGGATTCAAACTTTGTTTTGTAAACAAAGCTTGTATCCTATTGTTGTTTACAGGTATGTTTTATTGGTATAAGTCTCCATCTGATGTTGCGTTTTGTTGCTGATAAAATTATTAATGAACACACTGAACCAGTTTATCTTGTCTGCCACAAATCGTTTTGTAAAAGAAGGGTAAATTCTTTACTTTACATTATTTGTGAACAAATGTAAGACCCGGACTTTGTTTACATAACGACATCTCTTCTGTATCTCGATTTTAATCCAGCATTACTTCTAAATAATTTAATTTTCGTGTAAGACGCTCTCTGATTGGCAAACAAATTATTTTATTTCGTTTTAAGAATGTTGCCTACTCAAAGTAAGACAAATGTCAAAAAACATATCAATCCGCCTGAAATGTGGATCTATATTATTCTATATATGAACTGATCTTTGTCAATCTATAAACAAGAAACAAGAATATATCTGAATGAAGATCTGCAATAAACTATTTTAAAATAGTTAGTCTTATGATAAATTTATATTCTCTGGAGAGTATTGATAAAAAAATTGTTAAAAAGTTTAAAGTGTTGAATACCTCTATTTCTATTTTAACTTTGGTAAACTCCACCCGTTTTAAAGGATGGTTCAGACTGGATTGGCATGTTCGATAAGAAACTATCCAGTTTGAGCCATCGTGTTCAACGAAGCTGTTCGTGTTCTTTAAGGTGATGAAATGTGAAGGTTCATTTGCCATGTTGTGACAAAAGATCTTGGTTCGCCTCCCATTGGCTGCACTTGGATAAATCCAGTATTCTCCATCTGTCGTTATGTTTCCGTATGTACTGATGTCCAAGCAGGATGCTGGCACTGAAAAATATTCCAGATCTTATTTAAGATGAAATAAATATGTTCCAAATTAGCAATCCTTGCACAAGTTTGAATGTATAAGAAATAAAAATCAAGTTGAAAAGTTCAACGGTATATAAAGTTGGTTGGTCACTTGATTAACTTGATTAAATCCTGTAAAGCCCGAAGGAATTCTCAGAAGATTTGATCATGCAGCAAGGAAGTTCATATTACGACGAACTTTTTAACATACTGTTTATTACTTATATATATGTTTGAAAATTACAAAATAATAGCTCAAAATTATTGACATATCGGTGTTTTTATATTTACAATATTGCAACTGCCAAACGATAACCGCATGCAATTATCATTGTGACGCCATAAAAAAGCTCGCACAGAATTGAACGTTTTCATTATTCTATAGATTTATACTAAGGAATCAGAATGAAAAAAAAATCCACTGTTGATAATGAAAAAACATCTTTAGTGTGTTACCGACCTTACATAGTAGTGTTTCTACTTTCAAAAAAGTAGTTCAATGATTTTCTTTTTTGAGTTAATGGCCATTGAATATTTTTTGAAAATTTAAGAAAAATTTTACACTATCTTTGAGATTTTCGTAATTGTGAAAATAATACAAATTACGTAACTATTTCAAAAATAAATACAGTTAACGAATGGTAGTGACACTAGATAGATATAAAGCAATAACTTTTCATTCACAATTTTTATAAATATTCCATTCCGAATTTCCGTTATCAGTTTTCAAATCCCGAATCCCGACTCGTTTTTGATTCAATTTAACCAAAAAAAAAAAACCTTAGTTATAATGATACTAAAACATTAAGAGTATTTAAATAAGTATATTTACCATACTCTGTTGGTAAAGAATTCATTAGATATCAATAATAAAAATTTCGAGATATGGTGTCTTTCATCGTTTTTTAACATTTTTCATTTTTTTTAAAAGTGTGTGCCATACGATCATATAAATGCTAAATGTGAGATAAAATCAACCACAAAAATGCAAAATTATGTTGACTAACAAATGAAATCTAAATTTTAAATATTACAATACTACAGAAAATATTTCAGTGAAAAAGAAAACCTGAATAATTCAGTCCGAAGTTCCTCTGTTTTGCTAAAAGTCTGTTTGTTTGGCCTAATTCCATAATTGAGTAAAAATATCGAAAGTTATGTCAATAATAATTCATTTCAAGAATAATTTTTGTGTTTAGAACAAATTTTACTCGTGACATTGAAATTCGTCCTTACTTTCAAAGAAAAAACAATTAAGCGTCGAATACGATAATATTGTTACTAGTTACTCAGCACTACTTTTTTTTTTTTTTTACCTATGGTGATTAATATTTTTTATTAAATTCTATTCATACAAGACAAGAAGTCCGACACAACTGTGCACTCAAATATATATTTTTTTAATGATATGGAATCTTCTTTGAATATTATGAGGTGATGATTTTGGTCAGAGCATGATAAAATCCACTAAAGTCCGAAGAGATTTATGATGGATTTGATCACGTCCTTACTGAAATTATTTAACAACTTAATATTTTCATAGAACGATTACTTATTATAACTCATATTAACATAATTTCTAGGTTATTTGAATTAATTGACTGTACGTTAAAAAATCGATTCGTAGTGTTATCAGACACATTAAGACACTGGAAAATATAAAGCTGTAATGTCCTCAATAACTCACTGTGCTCAAATGGTAAATCTGAATATAATTATCATCATTTTCACATGTGTTACATGTAGGTATGCAGATATTAGAAATATTTCAAAATTTTAATTTTAAACATTGTAAACACTCATATTTTTAAAGGTTAATTAATTAATTTGTGATCTCAATCATTTTTTATATACACTATATAATGGCGGAAAATTGACCTACCCTTCAATTATATCTACAAATTTAAATACAACTATTTACTATGCTAAATGTGATTTCATTTGTCTTTTTATAATTTCTTTGACTTTATATGTTGAATAATTAACAATTATTTCATTGACTTATATACGTAATCAATTACATTGTAATATAATCATATTCATATATTGAGAGGGTGAGATAAGTTACAGAACGCGTGTCAAATCCAAATTGTAGATTAATGCAATAAAATATGTTCAAATTAAATTAGATATAGACTAAAATCAAATGCAGACCTTTTCCCAGCATTATCAAACTTCACGTTATTCATTTAAGAACAATGACAATTCTGTGTCTCGGCAAGTCACACATTTTAAGAATAGGAAAGAAACCAAATTTTCTAATTGCTGTTTTTTGTGTTTTAAAACTCAATTTAATTGTTTGTATTAAGGCATGGTTATGTTATAGAAAGTAAACAAACTGTTCTCCTCCCCCTCCCAAAGTTTTCAGCGATATTTGTGCAAAAAACCCATATTTTGACTAAAAATTGTGTATATTAGCAGATCAAATTCTGTTTATTTCTTTTATAATCAATGAAATATGCCAGTTGATCGGATTTTACAAAAAATCCTTTGTTGGAATCAGTTTAAGGATGGGCGATTTTATAGCTAGATCGACTGAGATATAAAAAGTAACATATTTGTATTAGCATCTTGAATAAAATTTCATGTCATAACTTAATCAAAATCAACTTACCAAACCGTTTACTTTTGCCACTTATGATATAGTAATTCTCCACATTTCCACTTTCGTCACCATCGTATATTACGTTAAAAAGTTTGCACAGTTTTGTCGTTTTGTTGAACAGTAATGATACACATTGTGGTTCCTGACGGCAGGTAAAACTGCACTGGAATATCCCAAATCTAGGACCTGACCAAATCGACAAGGAAGGTTCAACAAGATCTAGCCTTGTTCTAGTTTTTGTAAGGTAAATCGCATCTGGAAAAGCAAATTCAAATACCAGACAATTGCAAATATACATTTGTTTAAATTTTACATATAAATGGAAGTTGATATATTATTCCTTTTGATAATTCTAAATAATTTTTGTAATACTGCACAGAAATAACACACCGAGGTTTTTTTTTCAAATGAATTTCGTAACAAAATTAAGAGCAATGCGATGATTTTACACGTGTGTGTCATCATTCTTCCAGGAAACGAATACAACTTGATTCAGACTTATCATTGACTTTTTGCACTTCTACAAAAGACCCCAACTATTTTAGGTCTTTTTCGTTTAATCAAAGCCCCCGTTTCCAAAGGAAGACATAATTATTTTCGTATTGTTTCTTATTGAAGTCTTTCGACCTTTCGACCTTCTGTTTTTCTTCTGTTTCACAGTTTCATTAATATTAAGGTCTTCCGATTAACATCAGAACACCCTTCTGTTTATGCTTTGTTTCTTTCTATTATTGTGTTGCATAGACAAAATGAAAAATGAGACAATATTCTCTTATACTTTCCCAGCAAGCACTTCTTTGTAAAGTGTTTAATGATCCTGATTGGAATAAATTCTGTGTCCCCACCTCAAAGGATGTCAGTGATGAATCATGATCAAAAATAATCGTAAAGGTTACTGAACACAGGAAAATATTCGTCCCGTTTTAATTTTGTTTCTTTCGCATTTGCTGTTAGCTGGCAAATTTAAGACTGGACGAATTGCAATATCTCAAATAATTTTTCTATAAACACTACTTTGGGCGAAATCAAGACAGGGCAAAAGAATGTCATTGATGAGTTATGATAATTCATTATCTTAACGGTTTTCTGATTTTTTTAATTTTTTTGTTTGAATTCTTGAAAGTCCCTTTCCATCATTATTGACATATCTTAGCGCCAAACTGCTTACGATGGAACCATTTTAACATTGAGTTCATGCCTAGCTTTTATTTTCCTTATTGTTAAGGTATTTTGTTTCCAACGTAAGATTTAATTGTTATTTTTTCGGTTTCTTTTTCTTTTTCGTTTTTTGCTCGCAATTTCTCAAAAAATGGCTAGTCCTTTTTTAGCATTTTTAAGGATTGAAATGTACCTTATCGGATTTTTTTTATGATGAGTCATTTATTGTTTTTGAGGTATTGACCTTTTAATTAGTTCCAGCGGGTCGGTTTGTCCCTGAATGTTTTCATTAACTTTATAAGATATTATGTTTAAAATTTCAGAGATGTTAGACATTCATATTTGTCTAGAACAAAAATTACGGAATCATGTAAGGGCTCGAAAAAAGTAAAAAGCGTCATGAATTTGCAAGTTTTCGTTTATTTCGTTTCTCGAAAATATATTTTTTAAATGTTTTAAGACATGTAGAGGAAAAAAAACTTTTGTATTTACAAGATCATCTGTTTGGCATTTTTTCATGTGATCAGAAAGCACATGTGGATTTGAAAAAAACTTTAAGAGCTGTTCATCGTAGGTCGTACTATTTGCATTAGATCGAGCTAACCGGACTTTGGTTGACTGGTCAATTGTACTTTGGACTGATGAGTCACGGTTTACTGTTTTTCAAAATGACGATCGTGTGTTTGTCAAGAGAAGAAAAAAAATGCTTACAGACACAGTTGTATTGTACCTACAATAATACTTGGCGGTAGTGATGTGACTGTCGAGGGTGCAATGGTGTACAGGGAGCACTTTATTTTTAACTCCACTTAAGGGTAACCTTATAAATCAAAGTACTGAAGTACTGACGGGAGTTGATTTTATCGATTATCATTTATTTTAAAATCAACTTATCTTGCATGGCAATTTGTTTCTAGTCTGTATTTGAATTACGCACTTTTTTATTATATGAATTTTTAGATTTTTCCGACAAGAATTTCGAGAAACCCCATATGAATCATGTTGCGTAATTTTTTAAAGATAGAATTCAAACTATGCATTAGTAATCGAAACAATTCTAAAAATCGTATGGATCGAAGCACTATTGATATCGAACTGTAGTGTCGTTCAACCAGACGCTCGACTGTCTCCGTTAATCTCCGACAAGCAAGAGAACCTCTCTGCTTGTCGGAGATTTACGGAGACAGCCGAGCGTCTGGTTGAACGAGATTTTATTAAACTCTGGCGTAGGAACACATGAGACTACAAAATTATCTAAATTGTTCGTATTATATAAAATCTGACTATTTTCAAAGAGTTAATAGATAAGTTTCCTTGAAAAACAATACTTCAGCATACATTACATCGAATTTTTCTATTATTTTCAAGAACTAAGTCTTGTCAGCGTTGATGATTTGTGCTTATGTCCAAACACTGTTTCAGTTCCGGTTTGCCAGAGTAACTGCGTAGGAGAGTTGATTAAAATCAAACATTTAAACATCCTTACTAACTCTGCCATTCCTTCGGCACATTTTCTTTGATATAAAAACTTTGTTTTCCAAGATCATGGTGCCCCGTGACACAGGGCAAATACAGTGACGCAATAAAAATATGTCCAAATCATGCAGTTGTTTGAGCGACCACCACCAAGTGCAGATCTTAAGAATTTTTGGAGGGACCTTAGGATTGATATAAACAAACGTAAGGGGGCTACGTTGGGGGAAAAGGTGCTCAACAATACCGATCCTTATTCCCAACGAAGGTTCAACAAGATCAAGGCTTGTTGTAATTTTTGTTAGAAATCTCATCTAGAAAAAATGATAAAAATTTACTATCCAATTAGTACTATCTAATTAAATTTCTTTTTTTCTTGTTATTAATCAGTGGAGACTTTGCTGATGGTTTCACAATTTCAAGATTGAAATAAAACTTGATTTTTTCTATAATATGAAATATTCAGATGAAGTTTATAAATTTTAGATACTTTACCAAAGCTTACTTGTGTTTCCAGGTGAGATTTTCGTTGAAATAAAAAACAACACGAGAAGTTTTGCGATCAGATTCATTATTCTTCTTATGTCGTATGTTTAGGAGAACACATTGGCTATTAATGTTGTTTTGTGCCTGCAGAGGATGGGGAAGTTTGTGTAATAGCCATTGTATTGCGTTATAAAGTTAATGTATTGGTCATTATCAATACTTGGTCAGTAAATATTTAAACAAGTTCACTCAATAAAAGGGAATCATTTCGATAAAGAAGTCTTTATGTCTGGTTACTTTGGCTATACATATACGCAAATTCATTGTAAACAAAACGAACAAAACATTAAATGGTACAATGAATAGCATGCATCTTAGGATGATGATTCTTCACCAAATGGCTGAAAGTGCACATCAATGTTCAAATAAACAAGAGGTTAACAGATCTTGACGGTCACTTAAGTACCATAGGCGTTCAATTGTCAGAGTGTCTCATGTTTGCATTCAAAACTTCATAATGAGGTCTAAACCCTTATCTATTTATTGGTTCGAAATACATTTATTTATCAGGAGGAGGAATCAAGAGTCGGAAGAATCTTAATTATTACATCCTAGCCTTACATGCCAGAATTGTAACCCTTGGTAAAAATAAACCTACATGCCTTAAATGGTCAATCGTTTATAATATTCAGTTTTATTTATAATGAAAAGAACATGCACACAGTTTACCTCTACAAACATATACCGGAAACTAAAGTAAAATTCCTAAAATATGGCGGTAATAAGTTAATCGGGTGACTCAGGTGACCTAAAAATTACTTGTTCACAATACGGCCACATTTATGATGGTCCAATTAAAAAGCCTTCAACCTTGCCCCATGGCATGAACCGTATCCTAATAAATTATGAAAACAAATTGATTTAGTTTGTCTCCCATGATTGTTAGAGTGAATTATACAAAACTCAATACATTTTCACCATGTGGCTACATTCGCCCTGCAAAAAGGTCCTGAAGCCCTTACGCAAGGGTAATTAATTTTACAATTTCGGTAAAGTGTTTCATAAATATCATAACCTTGTATACAATTTATCTCCACTGCTGTGGATGGAGATATTTTCTAAGATTAAACACATTTTCACTATACGGCCTGTATCCCCGACACAGGGTTATAAATTTCACACTTGGTGGAAGACTTTAAACACATTTTCATTTTCGCCACCTTCGTATATTACGTTGAAAAGGTCGCACAACTTTGTCGTTTCGTTGAACAGTAATGATACACATTGTGGTTTCCGAAGGCAGGTAAAACTTCATTGAGTCTTCCAAATCTAGGACAGGACCAAATTCCCGAGGAATGTTCAACAAGATCTAGTGTTGTTCTTGTTTTTGTAAAGTAAATCTCAGCTATAAAGCAAAAAAAAGTTAACTGACGTTTGCAAAGTCTTGTCTTAATGTGCATGGTTTCGATTATAGTCAAAATATATCATTTTTTTTATTGTTGATAATGCTTAAATGATGCATTTGTATTTATGATAAAAACTTTGAGTGCCAGTCGTAGCGATATTAGCAAGATACAGAGCTCACGACGCTTTGTTATGTAAACAAGCCTCGTTCCTGGTTTTTGTTAACATTGGATTAATATACCGGAAAAAGTCTTTTACAGCATATCAGTTTTGAACATAAATAGATTGTTCCAATTTTAGATTTTAGATGTCAATGGCAACTTTTAAAATAAAAACAAAAGCATTACACGATCTTTGTTTTTAGAACAAAAAATATGAGCTCTCTATCTCGGTTATAACTCGACGATTGACTATAGACTTTTTGCTAACTATCAGAAAGGCATTACTGAAACATTGTAAACATTGAAAAAATAAGATAAAAAAAAGATATTAATCAAAATCGTGACCATGCCTGTTTAAAGATGTTAGAATGTAAGACGAAGTAATTATATAAATTTCAAATTCTTTAATAATTATAGTTCACTTTTTGTAATACTGCACATAAATAACATACTCATTTTTCCAAATGAATTGTATAACAAAATCAGGAGAAGCAAGGCGAGTGGTTTTTCTGTCCGTGTGATTATCTTTTCATGGGACGAGATCATGTTGAGTTCAGTTTTTTTTAGGAGAGTTTTATCATTAATTATTTGTACTTTTTCAACAGGTTCCTACTTTTCAGGTCTTATTCTATTCATTCATTTAAAAAAAATTGAAGTTTACAAAAAAAAAAAATTGTGTATCGATTGTTATTATGTTGTTTATTCCGTTACTACGTTTATTTGATACATGTACATTTATATTATGCTGATAAATTTTTATCAAAATCCAAATGCTTTAATTTCGATAAGGGATCTATTGCTTCAAGTTTTCGTCTTAAATGGTAATCCATAAACGATCATATCATATTAATTTACACTAATTTTTTTCCATTTAGAAAACATTTAACTGAAAATTTTGGTTTGAAGGGATGTTGGCGAAAAATGTGAGGCGTGATTTTTTTTAACAATAAATATACTATGTGTACAGTACTGGGTTTTATTCTATAGAACAAAAATAAATAAATTATAGGAATACTGCGGCCTTTCTGTTGTTTACTATCTAATGACCAATTAAGAGAAAAAATAATTGATACTTCATGCCATATGTTAATAGCTTATAAAAGTGTTGACCTTATATAAACAATCGAACAGATGGTTTATTTTCATCAATCCCAATTTTGAAAAATAATGAGTTTAGTTAATCCGGTCACCACCTTAATATAGTAATAATCGATATATTTTTTTCTTTGTAAACTTCGATCTTTTTTAAATTAATGATAAAACCTAAATTGATAAGACCTCAAATGTAGGGGTCTCTAGGAGAAGTGCAAATAAATAAATAAAGGATAAATCTTTCCTTAAAATTAAATTTAACCTGCATTTGTCAAATGGAAGGATAATGACACGGATAGGAAAACCGCTCGCCTTGTTTCTCCTAATTTTGTTACAAAATTCATTTGGAAAAATCAGTATGTTATTTTTGTACAGTATTTTTTTTGTAAAGACTTTGAGCATAATTTAATTACTTTGTCTTACATTACAGCACCTTTAAAGGTGGATTGTCGCGATTTTTTTTATTTTTCCTTTTTTAATGTTTACAATGCTCCACTAATGCATTGCTGATAGTTACAAAAAATTGATAGCCAATCGTTGGGTTATAACCGAAACACAGAGTTCACAATTTTTTGTTCTGAAAACAGAGCTCGTGTAATGTTTATGTTTTTGTTATAAGAATTCCAAATTGACACCTAAAATGAATGCAAGAAACGCTTGGAACTGTGTTTTTTTATGTTTAAAACGATTGGGTGAATAAAATAATTAGCTTAAAAAATATATTAATTCAATGTTTAAAAAAACCAGGAAGAGGTTTGTTTATATAACAAAGAATTGTGAGTTCTGTCTCTTGCTTACATTTCTATGACTCTCACTCAAAGTGTTGATTATAATAGAAATACATTACTTTATAAATAATAATACATTATAAACAATAAAAAAAAATTTCACCAAATTCCAAACCATGGACCTTACAACAAATCTTTTCAAATGTCAATTAACTTTTTTTTGCTTCTTCAGCTGAGATTTACTTTACAAAAACTAGAACAAGGCTAGATCTTGTTGAACCTCCCTTGGGAATTTGGTCCGGTCCTAGATTAGGAAGAGCCCAATGCAGTTTTACCTGCCTTCAGGAACCACAATGTGTATCATTACTGTTCAACGAAACGACAAAGTTGTGCGACCTGTTTAACGTAATATACGATGGTGACGAAAATGGAAACGTGGAGAACTACTATATCATAAATGACAGAAGTACACGTTTCGGTAAGTTAATTTTGTTATGACATAAAGTTATCGGATCCATCCATTTGAGATGCTAGTACAACTAATTTACTTTTTGAATATTACTAGGAACCTTCTTTTATTCATAATCAATTGTATTAAATATTCTAGAAACCGAAATATCTCTCTCTCTCTCTAAGTTCACTCATTAAACTATAGTGAAGGTATCGAAAGAAATTCAATGCATATTATAACGTCCTTTTTAAAAAAAACAAAGCCAATTCAGAACTATTATTAAACTACATGTTTTTTCCTTTCAGTCTTAATGTCTATCAATAGTGTGCAAGAGAGTAAAGCTACAGGTCTGCAAGCTTGAGTTCAAAACCCAATTATCAAATTGGAATAATACTATATAAAAAGTATTAAAATGTATTTTTACCCCAATGCTACACTTTGAAATTAAAAATGTTTTATACCAACAAAAAACCCCAAACATATTCTAAGGTTTACTGTGCGTGCATGAATTCCCCGTTAGAATATTTTTTCAGTTTCATTATTCAGAATTATAATAATAAATGTTTCAAAAATTTGAATGAAGGGAAAACATTTGGCTTCTCTGTTGGCTTCTATGTTATGTTATACCTTAAACGTCAAGCTTATGCAAATTCAAATCTGAATTTGCATTCAATCAAACTCATGCGGTAGCTCTAATTTCTTAACATAATTATTCATCTTAACCCTTACCAAAGTAAAATTGTTGCTGCAACAATGCGGCAATATTGCGCAATATTGCAGCAACACATTTTTGTTCCAGAAACCAGATTTTGAGACTAGTGAAATGTTGCCGCTAGCTGCAACAACTTCTGGTAACATTTAGGCAATACTGCTGTAGTGTTGCCGCTAGAGGCAATAACTTCTGGCAACATTCTGGCAATACTATTAGAGTTATTTCTGTAAAAAATTATATTAACATGCACCTAGAATATTACCACTAGCTGCAACGACTTCTGGTAATATTCTGGCTATACTCAGTATCATACTGCCAGAAATAATTTCTGGTAACATCTACATGTATTTGATCATTTAAAATCATGAACTAATTAATTTATACATAATATATAATTCTGGCAATACTGCTAGGCATCATATTTGATTTCTGCATTAATTATAACGAGCTGCATTCCAGCTTGAAATACTTCGTGTCAAATCTTCTCTGATCAGAAAGCAAACATGCGTTTAAATTAAACCACATACTTAACTGAAAAAATAAAATAAATGCATTATAAAGTAATGCAATAAAAATTTCATTTTAATTTTTCTAACAATAATAAACATTTTAATTTAAGGAGAAGCCGAGCAGTGGAGGGGGGTTAACAAATTGTCAATTATTTAGATGATTTAATTCCCCAAAATTTGCCAGAATTTTACCACAAACTTTTCTTTTTTCCCTGATTGATTATGCTTACTGAGCTTGCAAAAGCTTTACCTGATTTTAGACTTATAAAATTTTACACATTCATCACAAGTCTAAAACTGTCATTGATTATAGTATTGCATGATGCTTTTGTATATTTTTCCCAAAAAAATAATAATAAGTCGAAAAAATTAAATCTAATAAATATTTTATGATTAAGGTCTTATTCTAAGAAAGTCTCAATTAAAAAATCCAATGATATTCCCTTCAATCGCATATATAACTGTTATGCATGGTTACGATGTTTCACTATAAAAGACTGTTTAAATCACCCCCCCCCCCCACTCATATTTTACGTGAATACCGATATGTCTGTTCTTTTGTAACGGTATATTCTTTTTATTAAGTTAAAATATCAGTCTACTTAGATTTGAGTATCTTAACTGCTCGATGCATGTTGAATTAAGAATTTTCGTATGCTGTTTGTTTCCACTTTTACTTTTGTTTCAATGTTAAGTTACGCGCGCGCTGATTGGTCGATCAAATCGCTAGCCGCCAATTTTCACATTCGATGCTGCCATGTTGTCTGCCATCGAGCCTCCTGCCATTACTGGAGATGGTGAAATGAATGAAATACGGAAATTATCCGTAAACAACAGGCACGTAGCATCAGGGGGGGGGGCAGGGGGGCCTGCCCCCCCCCCCCCCACTTTTTCTCGCAGGAACACATTTTTTAAAATTTACATATATAAAAGTGAATTACCATGGAGTTGCCCCCCCCCCCAATTTTTTGGAAGTATGTAAAAAAATTGATATGAAATTAAGGAAATGAGGAGTGACATACTCCTCTCCCCCCCCCCCCCCCCCCCCCACGGATTAGGAATTTCATGATTTGGGGTGAGAAAAAATAATTTTTGGTAGGTAAGAATTTTGTTTTTGGAAGTATAGTTTACCCCCCCCCCCCCCTACGGATTAGGATTTTGAAGATTTTTGGAAACTTCTTTTTTTTGCTTGGTAAAATTTCTTGGATTAGTCTGGCCCCCCCCCCCCCCCCACTTTCAAAAACGATGCTACGTGCCTGAACAAGGTTGAAAAAATACGCTGTCAATGGAGTGTTTATCTGTGAAAAAAAACAACGGCTGAACTGAGGACGAAACTGAGTGAATGAATCGAGCGTCGACACCCCCTGCACCATCTACATGAGCACGTTTTTGAAGAAGTAAGTTAAGAAATAAAAATATATTTATTGAGTGGCAGTTTAAACATGTTTGTTATAAGAATATAAACCGAAAGACTGCGATCTACCTTTATACCAATGGGTTTAACACTGTTTAAGACCAATGCGCAGATCCAGAAATTTTTCCAGGGGGGGGGGGGTCCGAGGCATATTTTTGGTAATTTTATAATGTAATTTAAAGAAATTTGAATTTTGCAGGGGATGGTCTGGACCCCCCTGACCCCCCCCCCCCCTCCAGATCCGCGCTTGAGACCAATCCTAAGACAATACCGAGGATCGGATCGAGCAAAACGCCCGTTATTTTTTTGTAATGTTTACTTGTAGGAACATATAATCTAAAAAACTTTGTTTTAATAAGTTCATAGAAAATTATAATTGGAAAATGTATTACCATACAGGTAATTGCATTTTATAAAATATTAAATCTTCATTTATATGACATAAACAAAAAAAGAATTCATGTTCTTCTCTGAGTTAGTTGAGCAATTTAATCGTAGCTTTAAGAATGGTAAGTTAAATTTTCTTAGAAACTGCTTAAAATATGAGAACAATTGTCTATGTGCTTATATGAAATCCATTTATCTGCCCTGGGTTACACAGACCTAAAGGAAACCATGAAAAAAGCTGTCACCAGTGACCTTACTGATTATATGAATGGTGCAACTGGCAACCAAAGAAGAATAATGACGTAATTTGTTTAAGATTATGGAGAGGAACATATAAACAACAGTGCTGAATTCCAACGTGGATATTGTTGTGATATTCTGATAGCTGTTTTTGTGATTGTTTATGTGTGAAATCAGAATGCCCACGAGACTGTCAAAAAAACGACGAATGCCTTGATCAATCATAATACAGCAAGTGGTTGTGCAGGACTTGTGAACTATATGGTTTGAGCTTTGCTTACGGTAAACAGTGAACTTTTGTCCATATCCGTCTGTGCGCGTTGCGTCAATCAAACTGCAATACAGTTTTATCCAGAACAAATCGTCACTGATCGGCTGAGTACATTTTGTCAAGTTTCATCATGATTTGTCCATCATATTTGTGTTTATTGTATTTATAAAATGTGTTAAATTTAAAGATTATTAATTTTAACTGGTGTCCTTTATAAGCATGTTGAAATTCCAGTTTCAGATCTCTAATATTATACATTATATTTTTGATTCAATACTTATTTTGTGCATATTATGTTGATTAAAATAATTTTTTTTACTTCTTTAATATTGTGTAATCACAAACTGTCTTCTTCTTTTCTGAAAAGTCCAAATTTAATGCAAAATGTTTGTCTTGTAACCTTTTTGCATCTGTTAAAAAAAATAAAACTGTAATGGCAATTAATGAATTTTTTTCCATTTTGGTTGTAGATTAATATAATATACATGATTGCTTTAATGTATACATTTATTATTTATAAATATTGCATATATTGTACCATTGATTCCAGAGCACAGAAAATGCATTGAACCAATATTTCTGCAATGTCATTGTATTGCCAGAAAGGTGTTGCAGCAAAATTTTTGCCGTAATACTTTTCTGGCAATATTGCTGCAATCTCAAGTATTGCCAGAAAGATGTTGTCGCAACAATGTGTTGCAGCAAAACTTTTGCGGCAACATCTTTCTGGCAATATTGTCACAATCTCATTTGCATACGAAAAACGTTACAGCAGCGATATTGCCGCAATGTATTGCCAGAAAGGTGTTGTCGCAACAATATGTTGCAGCAAAACTTTTGCGGCAACATCTTTCTGGCAATATTGCCGCAATCTCATTTGCATACGAAAAACGTTACAGCAGCAACATTGCCGCAATGTATTGCCAGAATGTTGCTGCAATATTGCTGCAATAATGCCAGGATGTGTTGCCAGAAGGTCAATATTTTGGTAAGGGAAATGAAATAATTTAAATAATCATTTTTTCAGTGCCAGCATCATGCTCGGACATCAGTTCATGCTCCAACATAGCAACAGATGGAGAATACTGGATTTATCCAATGGCGGCCAATGGGAAGCGAACCAAGATCTTTTGTCACGACCTGGCAAATGAACCTTCACATTTCATCACCTTAAAGAACGCAAACAGCTTCGTTGAACACGATGCCTCAAACTGGATAGTTTCTTTTCAAGAATGCCAATCCAGTCTAAACCATCCTCTAAAACGGGTGGAGTTTACCAAAGTTAAGATAGAAATAGAGGTATTCCAACACTTTAAACTTTTTAACTATTTTTTTATCAATACTCTCTAGAGACATCATTACATACGCTAACATAACGACAGATGGAGAATACTGGATTTATCCAATGGCGGCCAATGGGAAGCGAACCAAGATCTTTTGTCACGACCTGGCAAATGAACCTTCACATTTCATCACTTTATCTAATATAAATAACTTTATTCAACATGATGCATCAAACTGGATACCATTAGATCGATTCCAACAATGCCAAGCCAATTTCAAAATGCCATTAAAAAGCGTGGAGTTCAGAAAAATTAAAATACGAATAGAGGTCATTCAAGATTTGTCCTATTATTATCAATAAATGAATGCTATGAATATTTATTATCTTCGGTCATGTTCGTATTTTTGCGTTTACATGTTTATCACTATAAGCATTGCAACAATACCCTTTAATTCATTTCTTTTCCAATTGGAAATAAATATTTTTTTTAAGATGTAAGATAATAAGGATAATTTCATCTAGAAGAGTAAGTCTACTCTGATAGAACATAATCGTTTTCGGTTATTACTTGTTATAATTTTAAAAAAGTCAAGATTCGGTACATGATAGGGACATACAGTTTCACTAATGACCTTGCGTAAATGAAGTATTTACATTCTACTTATTTATTTAACTGCTTGCTTGTTCAGATATGATTCATGATCTTACTGCATTTAGAGTCCTTTTATGTTCTGAACAACTTCTTCATTTTTACACATTGTACCGTCTGTTTATTATTTTGTACAGTTCTGCTAAGAATAACAATTATCTATATAACTGAACTCTTGTAATTTAAAATACGCTCTAGTACATGTTATTTGTTGAATTTAGGACATGGAGGTGAACGGTACAGATTATACGTTTACGAATATATCAGGATCTCCAACAATTAGTTATGGAGAAGCCACAGATTGTAATGGACAAAGTTTTTTGAACCCCTGTCTACACTTTGGAAATGCAACCATTGACACAAGAGGAACTGGACTTATCATTCATCCTACGGTATGTCTTTATTTATGAATATCTCAGAATAATATTTTAAATGGCCCGCTTGTTGTTGTGTTTATTTTCATGGCCTTTTTCGGCTTTCAAGTTTATTATCTATGCACCATGCCAAAAGTAGCTTTATGCACTTTTAGATTGAATTTGGCGTAACTGGTGGATGGAGTGCAGAAATACGAAACTTTATCCGATCAGCTGACGGTTCTCAGATATTCTTCTCATGTGCTGGCTGGTGTGGTTGGTGTGGATCAATATCTGGACCAATAGGACTGCAGCATTCGACGGAATTTAGTAAGTCGCTGATTGACATGTTGACATGATTAACAGTTTCGTAAGTTCTTGTACTCTTCTCTCTGTCTGTCTGTCTGTCTGTCTGTCTGTCTGTCTGTGTGTCTCTCTCTCTGTCTCTCTCTGTGTGTGTCTCTCTCTCTCTCTTTCTCTCTCTCTCTGTGTGTGGTGTGTGTTAAAAATATCTTTTAAAAGGACGAATAAACAAATAGGAATATTTTAATATAATAGATTATTTGTAAGAAATAGTAGTGACAAAGCAATTTGATGTAAAGCATTGAAAAAATGTCTATAATTTGTAACATCTCAGTTTCAGCGATTGATGCCGAACCTGTCATTTGTTACAAGTAACGTACAGCATTCAGCGAAGCTATGGTAATAGTTGACCGAATATAAAATAATTTTTTAGATAACTGTTATACATTGTATTTATCATAGTTTTGATTTTTGAAGTTTATTATTTGCATTTTTCCATTTTCATTTGCATGCTGACTGCAGAAGTATAAATCATTCTCTTGGGCGCTTCTTTTCGAACGAAATTTTATCAAGCCGTTCATGTATATGATTTGGTTAGTCTTACAATACTTTTTGTTAATGTTTTGAATATTTTTTTCGTAATTCAAAGATTTCCCAACAAGTTGTATTTTAATCTAGACTTAGATTGTCAGATCTATTTGTTAAAGTATTGTGAGTAATATTTATCTATGTTTGTTTTAATTTACCATTATATGTGTGAAATTTAGCAATTTGGAAATAAAAAAAATATCAAAACGAAGGTTGAAAAAATACGAGAATTGTGGTTAGAGATGGAAATACAAAAAAAAAAAAACATGTAAAGAAATTAAATTAACATGTACAAAGTGTTGATTCTTCACATTAATTTTTGCAGGCATGCCATAAGGTATATATGTCTGTGTTTGATAAATAATGGCCTAAACATAAGTATTAAAGACGCCAGTTAGCATTCAACCTAGCGGAAGAATTTTCTTGCTGACAAGGTTTTTGTATCGACCACAGAACTTACAAAATGATGACTTCAATCGAATCTATCGATAATCTTGTTTTTTCTACTTGTCAGTAGCTTAGAAATTGTTTATAATGTATGTTTAGATCATACAATGCATATCGAATTAACCGAGAGGCAAAAACTTCA
The DNA here is from genome assembly GCF_963853765.1 of Magallana gigas. Taxonomy (NCBI): domain Eukaryota; kingdom Metazoa; phylum Mollusca; class Bivalvia; order Ostreida; family Ostreidae; genus Magallana; species Magallana gigas. Next base: position 9,909,592 of record NC_088860.1, on the reverse strand, counting down.
TATGCAGGTGGGGAAGGTATTTTGATACATAAGTAAGGAAAGCTGACGATCAAAAATTGAAGTCTTCACATTAATCATATAAAGTTTTTTGTTAGGTTATCATTAATGTCTTCTTGTAGAATATTTAATTTAGAATATGAAACATATGACAGGTTTTGGCATTTTACTTATTTCAAGTTCACTGGGATATATCGAATCGACGAAAGAATTGAAGTAAAATTGTTAATTCATAATTCGTTGTCAATTAACCTAAATGTTGAGTTGAAGGCATCAGAGACTGATTTCTTTTTTCATGTACATGTACGGAGCTAAAAAGGAAAAAAGAGCCAATTAAAAAAAATCTTTGTTTTTACTTCCAAACATGTTTTTAAACAAAATCTGATTATAAAATTCATGGCTCCTAAGGCAGGGGTTCAGGCGTTAAGGCCGAAAAAATATGACCATTTACAAAGTGAGATTTATTAAATCTTAGAAAAGTTTTCTACTCCACAACCATATAAACTCGAGAAAAACTAAATGCATGGTTATAACATCCACGAAGCCTTTTGCCTTAATTGTGCAATTCGAGGTATCTGGGTTAGGAGTTCAGGGTGCGATCAATATGGCCATATAGTGAAAATGTATTCAATAAAAAAATCTTCTTCTCTACTCTTATATACATTTGAGATAAACTTAATGCAATGTTAAGATAATCATTAAACTTTCCACCTGAATTGTGAAAAGTAATTAAATCATTGTCACTGTGTCGGGGGAGTGGAGTGGGCTCAGCCCCCCTAGATCGTGGTTAATATATGATCATATAGTGAACATGTATTAATTCTTAAAATATCTTATTTTTTTCTCTACCTACCTATTATTTACACTTGCGTAAGGGATTCAGGACCCATTGGAAGGGTTAATATGGGCACAATGTGAAAATGTATTGAATTTTGTATAATTTACTTTCACAATAAGGGGAGACAAATAAAATCCATTTTTTTTAAATAATTTTTAGGCTACGTTGTACACTTCTTAAATTGTGAAATCCACTGCCCATGGGTAAAGGTTTAAGGCTGTTTAATGGGACCCTGATAAATGTGGCTGTATAGTGAACAAGTAATTTTTAAGTCACCTGAATCACTCGAGTAACCTATTACCGCCATGTTTCGGGAGATTTACTTTAATTTCCTGTATATGTTTGTAGAGATAAATTTTGTGCATGTTCTTTGCATTATAAATAAAACTGAATATTATAAACGATTGACCATTTAAGGTAGCTCGCGGGTTTACTGTTTGTGAGAAAACCTACCCTGAAATTTTTTCCGCGTGATTGATAGGTGTCAGAGTTTTATATTTAAAATTTATTTGAGATTCGTCTGCGTAGTAAAAATGTTATTGTGATTAAAACACAGTGTCGGTGATAAAATCATGCAACGCCATTTCAATGAAATATATAGTAAAATGCATATCGAAGTCGAAAACCGCATTTCAAAACTATGTTCCAAACATTTAAACGATCTAGACGAATTTAATCTTACTCAACACAATAACAGAAGGGTTAATTTTGAATCAATTCATAAAAAATAATTAATATGTGTTTTCGGCCAATTTTTCGCGAAACAACTTTAATGATTTAAAAGATTTTACAAAAACCTATTTTTTCATCACGACATTAGCCCGACGTCATCCATTTGTTACATCCGAGAATTAAACATGAAAATGCGCTGATTGAGAGCCGATTAACACATATTACAACATGCAAATCTAATTAATGTAAGGTTGTGAAGAGAAGAACATGGCTACTTTTCTTTTCATGAAACTCAATGAGTCAATCATTCAATGCAAAATAATTACCAAACAAAAATTGACATATTAGTAAGTTTGTAATCGTAACTATACGATAACTAGCTAAAGCCAAAATAATTTTAATAGTAGATCGGTATTTGAAAATACAGAATTTATTCTTGTAAAACGAGCGAAGTTCATGCATACGGTTCAATTCAATTTATTTACAATGTACTTGTCTAAACATGATTTTAGATGAAGGAGTTCCAGCGCACACTCATACCCTATAGAACTAAATACGAAAATGTATGCCACGTATCTAAATTTTTAGAACTTGATAATTATAAGTGTTTGTATAAACTGCAATTTAGCTTTTTGAAATACTTCATTTTATGTTTTTAAAGATCATTTGTTATTTTTAAAAGAAATGTATGATTTTGCTATGACGGTCAACTGTTTACGTCGAATCCTATTGTGACGTAGGCAAACCCGCGAGCTACGTTAAGGCGTGTAGGTTTATTTTTACCAAGGGTTACAATTCTGGCATGTAAGGCTAGGATGTAAATAATATTAGATTCTTCCGACTCGTGGTTCCTCCTCCTGATAAATAAATGTATTTCAAACCAATAAATAAATAGGGGTTTAGACCTCATTATGGAGTTTTGAATGCAAAAATGAAACACTCTGACATGTCAATTGAAGGGCTATGGTACTTAAGTGACCGTCAAGACCTGTTAACCTCTTGTTTATTTGAACATTGATGTGCACTTTCAGCCATTTGGTGAAGAATCATCATCCTAATATACATGCTATTCATTGTACCATTTAATGTTTGTTCTTTTTGTTTACAATGAATTAAAGTATATGTAAAACCAAAGTAACTAGACATACAGACTTCTTTGTTTAAACGAATCCTTTTTATTGAGTGAAATGTCGTGGATAATGTGTCTTAATGTGTTGGATATTACATATCATTGATTAAATAAAAGAATAACCACTTTATGCTTTGTCTTGTATGTTTATTCGTAGACATAGGCCATATAGCAAATGCAAGTATATTGATAACGAGATATTGATTTTATTAATCTTAAATATTTACAGACCAAGTATTGATAATGACCAAAACATTAATCTTATAACGCAATACAATGATTATTGCACAAACTTCCCCATGCTCTGCAGGCACAAAACAACATTAATGTGTTCTCCTAAACATCCAACATAAGGTAGGATAATGAATCTGATCGCAAAACTTCTCGTGTTGTTTTTTATTTCAACGAAAATTTCACCTAGAAACACAAGTAAGCTTTGGTAAAGTATCTAAAATTTATGAATTTTATCTAAATATTTCATATTATAGAATATATCAAACTTTATTTTAATTTTGAAATTGTCAAACCTTCAGCAAAGTCTCCACCGATTAATAACAAGAAAAAACAGATGTAATTAGCAATGGATAGTAAATTTCATTATTTTTACTAGATGAGATTTCTAACAAAAATTATAACAAGCCTAGATCTTGTTGAACCTTCGTTTGAAATTTGGTACGGTGTTGTTGAGCACTTTTCCCCCATAGTAGCCCCCTTACGTTAGTTAACTTCAATCCTAAGGTCCCTCCAAAAATTCTATATGGGATTAAGATCTGTACTTGGTGGTGGTAGTTCAAACAACTGCATGATTTGGTCAGATTTTAATTCTTTCACTGTATTTGCCCTGTGTCATGGGGCACCATTATCTTGGAAATGGAAAACAAAGTTGTCGTCATATCAAATATAATGGGCCGAAGGAATAGCAGGGTTAGTAAGGATGTTTAAAAACCAGTATCCATTTTTGATAAGGTTATCCCTAAGTGGAGTTAAAAATCAAGTGCTCCCTGTACACCATTGCACCCTCGACAGTCACATCACATCACTACTGCCAAATATTATTGTAGGTACGATACAACTCTTTCTGTAAGCATTATGAGACCTTCTCTTGACAAAAACACAACTGTCATTTTAAAAAACAGCAAATCTTGACTCATCAGTCCAAAGTACAATAGACCAGTCAACCAAAGTCCAGTTAGCTCGATCTAATGCAAATAGTACGACCTACGATGAACAGCTGTAAAAAGAGCTTTTTTTCAAATCCACATGTGCTTTCAGACAACATGAAAAAAATTACATGGTATTGGTAATTATTGTTAGATAAAGTTAACATGTATGCTTCTTTAACATCAAATGTCAAACAGATGATTTTGTAAATACAAAAGGTTTTTTTCCCTCTACATGTCTTAAAATATTTTGGAAAAATATTTTCGAGAAACGAAATAAACTTTGAAAACTTGGAAATTCATGACGCTTTTACTTTTTTCGAGCCCTTAAATGATTTGGCAATTTTTGTGCTAAACAAATAGGAATATCTAACATCTCTAAAATTTTGAACTTAATATCTTATATAGTTTATGAAAACATTCAGAGACAAACCGACCCGCTGGAACTAATTAAAAGGTCAATATCTAAAAAAACAATAAATGACTCACCAATAAAACAATCCGATAAGGTACAGAACATTATCATTTCAATCTAAAAAAAAAATCCTAAAAAGGATGAGACATTTTTGAGAAAATGCCTGCAAAAAAAAATGAAAAGAAAAAGAAACCGAAAAATAACAATCAAGTCTTATGTTGGAAACAAAGGACCTAAACAATAAGGAAAATAAAGGCTAAGCATGAACTTAATGTAAAAATGCTTCCACTGTAGGCAGTTTGGCGCTGAGATATGTCAATAATGATGGAAAGGGACTTTCAAGAATTAAAAAAAAAAATAACTAAACCAGAAAACCATAAAGATAATGAATTATCATAACTCATCAATGACATCCTTCGGCCCTGTCTTGATTTCGCCCAAAGTTGTGTTCATAGAAAATGATTTCAATTCGACCAGTCTTAAATTTGCCCACTAACAACAAATGCGAGAGAGACAAAATTAAAGCGGGGCGAATATTTTCCTGTATTCAGCAACCTTTACGATAACTTTTTATTGTGATTTAACACTGACATCCTTTGAGGTGGAGACACTGAATTTATTCCAATCAGGCCCATTAAACACTTTACAAAGAAGTGCATGCTAGGAAAGTTTAAGAGAATATTGTCACATCCTTTTATCGGTCACTTTATCTCGGCAACATAATAATAGGAAGAAACAAAGCATAAACAGAAGGGTGTTCTGAAGATAATATGAAACTTTAATATGAATGAAAATGAGAAACAGAAGAAAACAGTAAGACGAGAGACCTTAATAAGAAACAATGCGAAAATAATGATGTCTTCCTTTGGAAACGGGCACCTTGATTATACTTAAAATGGTCGGGGTCTTTTGGAGAAGTGCAAAACGTCAATGATAAGTCTCTTCCCAAAAAACTGAAATCAAATTGCATTCGTTTCATGGAAGAATGATGACACACACGGGTAAAATAATCGCACTGATTTTAATTTTGTAACGCAATTCATATTATAAAAACAACTGGGTGAGTTATTTCTGTGCAGTATTACAAAAATGATTATTATTATCAACAGGAATGATATATCAACTTCCATTTATACGAATGTTAAATTTTCAGCAAAGATGTCTTTGCAATTGTCAGGTATTTTCATTTTGCTTTTCCAGATGAGATTTACCTTTAAAAAACTAAGGTCTTGTTGAACCTTCCTTATGGAAGGTTCAAAGCTGTTTAATTGACCCTGATAAATGTGGCTGTATAGTGAACAAGAAATCTTTAAGTCAACTGAGTCACTTGAGTAACCTATTACCGCCATATTTTTGGAGATTTACTTTAATTTCCTGTATATGTTTGTAGAGATATATTTTGTGCATGTTCTTTGCAATATATATATAACTGAATATTATAAAAGATTGACTATGAAAGGCCTGCAGATATCTTTTTACCAAAAGGTTACAATTTTTGGCATGTAAAGCTAGGATATAATGATATAGGATTCTAACGACTCTTGATTCCTCCCTTGGATAAATAAATGTATTTCGAACAAAGTTTAAACTCCATAATGCAGTTTTAAATGCAAATTGAGACACTCTGACGTGTCAATTAAAGGGATATAGCACTTAAGTGACTGTCAATACCTGTTAGCCTCTTGTTTATTTGCACTTTGAGCAATTTGGTAAAGAATCATTATCCTTAAATGCATGTTATTTATAGTATCATTGTTTTGTTTTCTTTTTGTTTATAAAGTATTTGAGTATATGAATAACCAAAGTAACCAGACACAAAAGACTTCTTTGTTAAAACGAATCTCTTTTATTGAGTGAAAGGTCATGCATAATGTGTTGTTAGGTGAGACATATTATGGTTTGAATAAATATAGGTAAGAATAACCACTTTATGCTTTGTGTTTTATGTTTATTCCTAGACTGTGTCCATATAGCAAATACCAATATATTAATAAAGAAATATTGATTTTATTAATATTTCCTGACCAAGTATTTAAAATGACCATTACATTAACCTTATTACACATTACAATGCCTATTACACAGCCTTCTCCATCCTCTGCAGGCACAAAACAACATTAATAGCCAATGTGTTCTCCTAAACATACGACATAAGAAGAATAATGAATCTGATCGCAAAACTTCTCGTGTTGCTCTTTATTTCGACGACAATGTCACCTGGAAACACAAGTAAGCTTTTATAAAGTATCAAAAATTTACAAACATTATCTGAATATTTCATAGTATAGAATATATCAAGTTCTATTTTAATCTTACAATTTTTTAACAATCAGCAAATTCTAAACTGATTGAAAACAAGGAACAGGAATGTAATTAGCAATGAATTAGAAATTTTATTATTTTTCTAGATGAGATTTATTTTACAAAAACTGTAACAAGGCTAGATCTTGTTGAACCTTCTTTGGGAATTTGGTCCGGTCCTAGATTTGGGACATCCCAATGCAGTTTTACCTGCCTTCAGGAACCACAATGTGTATCGTTATTGTTCAATGGAACGACAAAGTTATGCTATCTTTTCAACGTAATATTTGATGGCGACGAAAGCGGAAATGTAGATAGTTATTGGGTCATCAACAACGGAAACACACGTTTCGGTAGGTGTAAAGCAATCTCGACTTTTCAATTATAGTGAAATATAAATATAAAAATATAAAAAAATCTTTGTTTGGTACCTTGTTAGCTGTAGGTTTGCAGATCCCTGTATAAAAATTTTGTACTAATATTTGACTCAAATGTTCCTTGGACATTCTACTTCTGATTCGTCACTTTGATTGTCTCTGAAATTCTTTTGATCACCACCACCATGTCCGTAAAGTGGTGCAATGGTGATATGATTGTGAATTAAATCTACTTCATTTTCGGTTGATTATCTTGCTTAAGGTGCCTTGAAATAGTTTCTCAAATCAGCAGAAAATTACTTGATTATAATAAAAAGCATGATGGATAAGAAGTATATTTATCAAATAGGCGGAAAAAAGTGCAATTTTAGATAAAAAATGGTATTTTCAAAAATTTCATTCAGTAAACATAAACAAAAGGCCCAGGTGGATTCGAACTCATGACATGCGGTTCACAAGTCTGATAGTTTAACCACTGAGCTATGACGATATACATCTGAATCGATTGATACAAACAGTTTAACAAAACATTTAAATCGCCATCTTGTGACGTAGTGTCTTAAAAAGTATAAGTCTCGGTGTAGTGAAGTACCTTAAGAGAAAGAGCCTAAGGTAATTTAACAATTTCAGTAGTGAATTGCCCGAATAATTTTATGGTACTATTTTTCCTACAGAAATAAGATTAATCAGTCTTAAACTAGAGCAAATATTTTTGCGCTGTAAATTGCAACGTTTTACCTCTTACGGAATTGCAGTTCCCAGGTCGACAATCCAAGTTTTTAGAACAAGTGACAATGCCCTGCAGCTATTACCTTGTTTATCTATTCAGAACATTTTATTTCTCATGGAATGGGTTGATAAATTTTAAAATTGAAAAGAAATGTATGAAACCATCATTTAAAGTGATAACGGAGTTCAGTCTAAAATACAATTAAACATTAGACATACAAAATTTTTTTTTTCATAAGATCACAAAAATAATGTACATTATTTTAAATGTAACTACTAGATATGATTTTACATTTCCGATTATTCTCCAACTTGCTCAGTATATGCTTAGCTTATATCTTCAGATTTTGAATAATGAAAACACATAAACTAATTTATTGTTTTTGTAGTACCAGCATCATGCATTGATCTTTTGTCTTGTGCTGTAAATACATCGGATGGAGAGTACTGGATTTATCCAATAGCAGCCAATGGGAGACGAACCAAGATCTTTTGTCATGATATGGCAACTGGGCCATCACATTTCATCACCTTAAAAAACACAAATAGCTTCATTGAACACGATGGCTCAAACTGGATAGTTTCTTATCAACAATGCCAATCCAAATATAAATCTCCTTTGAAACGAGTGGAGTTTACCAAAATTAAGATACGGATAGAGGTTTTGAAAAATTTTGATTTGATGATTTCTCAAGAGAATATATATATATATATATATATATATATATATATATATATATATATATATATATATATCGTTATCTCGTTATCTATAGTGTCAGATCAAAAGATATACGGTTATGAGATGAGGTATAAAAAGCATTAAAAATAACCAACGACACGAACAATAAAATAAAATATTGTCAAATTTTCGGGACAACCCGTCCCTTCTTCAGGACAACAAATTGTAACTACATATGAAAGAAGAAAAAACATCTACAAAACTAGCACTAAACTAAAAACTAAATAATATATAAAAACTAAATAATATATAAACACCGGATCGAAACGTCGCAACGTCATCTTAGTATTAAAGATTTCAAGCCCGAGAAAGAAAAATCCCGTCCGACGCAGCGGACGGTCTCTGTAGAAGTGCTGAAAGATAACGCAAACGAATTAATTTGCTAATTGCTGTTAATTAAGTTGTACTAGTAAGATAATTCGTAATGAAGGTTTGTAGGGAAGGCAGGCTCTGTAAAAGACCACATAAATATACATGAGTGTAAAAACTAATGGGAGTTAAATAAAGAAAATAAAATGGATGAAAACAATTCAAAATAACAAAAAAGAAAAAGAAAACAAGAAGAACCCGTACAGATTAAATTGATTAAGGAACGAGCTAATAAGTTGAACAATTAACATGAATGATAGTTTGTACATGGACCCAAAAGAATGATGATGGCGATATTGCTACGAAAAAAAACCAGTACTTAGTTGATGTTCATTTTGGTGAAGTCACTTTATTTGTTCATGCCGTCAGGGCGGAATGACTGCAGTCTATGCATCCAAATTTTTTCTTTATTTTATCTCTCCGCATCTGTCCAGCCTGGGTTGTGAGCAATAACCAAAACTATCATTTACTTTAAATTACTGTAAACGTATTATATTTGGCGTGTACGATATTTGCCGGAAATTAGTTTTAGAATTTGAATTAGCGTATTCCTGAATGTGACTATTCTTATACATATATGCATGGCATTTAGCGATGTACTTGATTTAGAGGAAGCCACATTCCGTAAAAACGCTAAATAGAATACACAGCAAAATCTAGTACTTTTACAGTATTTTGTACGGGAGTATGTCAAATTCTTTCGAGGGATTTTTTTTCCATAAAAAAATGTGTTCTGTAAACAAAACTATCTGACGAGTAAAATTGACCTTTAAATAATGAATATAAATGATTAACACGCTGTCTCTCCCACAAACTCTTTCCTTATCTTTCACTCCTAAACTGCATTTTTTGCAGGTAAGGAAATTACAAATTTTATGTAAATTTGGTACAAATTAATAAATCATAAAACACTGTTAACTGTTTTTACTTATGAATCAAATAATGTACGATTGGTTTGAAAAAATACTCAACTTTTTTACAATAAGAAAAATGTTACTATTTTTCAACATATGTACAATTGTTATTTGTTTATTGATTTTAACATAAATACTGTTACGACTACTAACAGTTACAAGACAAACTAGTCTACATTAAATATTATTCTAATGCGATATTTCCTTTTCTACAAGAATAAAATGTGTTGGGTTTTTTTTTTTGGATAATGAGTAATGTGTATGCGGTTGCACTCTTTTATTATTTTTATGATAAACTATATCAATCATTGGATATTGAAGTTTGAAGCCTACAATTCAAATTCAGTTTGCTTGCCCTTTTGCAGGACATGGAGGTAGAAGGAACAGATTACACGTTCACTTCTGTGACAGGATCACCCACAATTAAGTATGGAGAGGCCGCAGACTGTAACGGGGAATATTTTAGAGACCCCTGTCCTCATTTTGGACATGCAATTATAGACACTAGAGGAACTGGACTTATTGTTGATCCTACGGTATGAAAGTGTGTTTCGGCAACATTCTGTTTACGTATTGTTTTATCGTCAATCGCAAATATGAGTGCATGCTTGATTAAACGCAATTATTTTACTAAAAAAATTTTTTTTTTTTAAAATGGTCCCTGGGCATCTTTGAGAAAAATCATATTATATAAAAATTCCATAGTAAAAGAATTATATAAGTACAAAAACTTCCGCTTTTAGACTCATATAAGGTATAAACATACTGTGAAAGGTTATACAAACACAAATTTGATAAAAATATTATTAATATATATAATATAAATATATTATTGTCCCGATGATGGATATATGTTTGCCTTTTTCAGGTTGTATTTGGTACAGATGGGGGATTTGAAACTAGAGCGACCAATTTCCTTCGTTCAGCGGACGGTTCTGAGATATCCTTCTCTTGCGCTGGGTGGTGCGGCGAGTGTGGTCCAGTGTCTGGACCGATCAAGCTTGTTCATTCTGTAGAATTCAGTAAGACCAGATGAGTAGAATTCAGTAAGACCAGATGATAACCCACGCAATTTACAATTTACACATTAATATAATTCAATGTTTTATATGTTGAACCATATTTTGCGAGGGATGGGATGTATATACTGTGTCTGAATTTGTCCTAATTGCTTTCCTAACATATTTTAAATTAAAGTTGTCAGATTCAAAGTATCTGTCCGATGGTTAATTCGTCCTACACTTTCCGCCATGTTAATTAGACAACCCTCGTTCCTGGACACCCCGTTTCAGAAAGTTCTTTCCAACAAAACTAAGATCGCATCAAATAGTTGCAATTTATTTATAAATTAACTTTTTTTAATAACCAAAGATGTCCGATCCAAGGTATCCGCCATGCATGATGAACCCGTCATGTATTTTCCCCATGACGTTAATGAGTCAACCCGCGTTTCTGGTTACCCGTTCTGGAAAGTTGTATTCCATTCTCTCACCAGAGGCTGTGTTTTTGCAAGCGCTCTATCCATCAAAACTTAAATCGCGCATTCAACAGAAACGAATTGCGTTATTTTATTTATTCAATATTTGTCAAATCTGAACTTCTTATACTCTAAGTAAGTTCCCAGTAAATATATTCATTCTTTACGTAATCTTTCAATATTATTGAAGTAGGCCGTTTGGGGGTTTTTTGCGGAAAAACTACAAAATCCAAAACTTTTTAACTGTGTGTAAATTAAACCAATTCTAGTCTATCTGCAAAGTTTCAAGAAAATCGACCGTCTGGTTTTCTTTAGGGGCCATCTCAAAATACAAGTACATTTTCTATAGTAATATACACAGTAGCGTGCGTTTGATGTGGAATTTTAAAAGATTAGAGCCAAAGTTTCTCCATTTGTCGAGATACTGTTGTTGTCATACTAGGCAAAAACCCATCGGGAACCCTGGACCGGTAAATGTCCGGAAAAAATAAACTGGTGACCTCGAAAGAATATGACGTACATCTCCGCTATTTCAAGACGCATCAAATTGAAATTTGGTGTATCTGAGACATCACTTTTCTGAAAACTAGATGCATATTCCAAATAGTACAAACATTAATTATTTTTAGGCTTTTGAGGCGAGCTGGTATTTTTTTTTTTATCTTGGTCAAAGGTCGACCCCTTACTTTATGGTTACATTGAAATTAATGTTAAAACGGGCTTGGCCCCTGTGGTAATACGGTATATAGAAAATTGTCATTTTCCGCAATTAAAAGCAGAAAAAAATACTACAATAGCTTTTTTGGTAAATTGTAATATGTCATTGGTAGTATCATTTTCTTCCTTATATATAAAAATACTACAGTTTGGTTTTCAGTGGGGGCCATCTCAAAATATTAAAATGCACCAAATTTTGCTCTATAGTAGTAGTATTACATATTTAGATTGGTATTATGGATTTAATCAAAAATTAAGAAAAGTATCCCCGAGGATAGCACTGTGTATAGATTTTCAACGGCGTAGGATTTTTACCTTTTTTTATGTTATTTCTTATAACGCATTCTCCCAAAACTTAATTTTACCATAACGTCATAAAAGCCCACCTACCGTGCAACGGAAAAAATCGTTTACAAAATTAAATTTCCCTAAAAAAATCCATCTTTTTTTTTATCTGTACTTTGTTTACTGTGTTCAATGTTATTAATGATATCGACAATTTTATCATAAAAAGTATAAAAACACTGTATTTTACTAGAATGTGCAAAACATGCACAATGAAAACTAATGTCGGTCTCCTTAATTTCAAGTATATATTTTCATGCTAAAGGCTACTGACTTGGGTTCACCAAAGCGTGCCACCTTACTCTTATTTTCGCTATTTCGAGCTGGTTCATCGAAAATGAAAATAGGTTTTTGATAATTACTTATCAGGTAAAATTCAACTATTAATAGCTTATGGACAACATTTTACCCGAGTTAATATACCAAAGGTGTAAGCAGTTACTGGTTTTTTAGTTTGTTGGCAAAAAGACTTCATTTATAAGTATAGATATTCTTTAATAAATATACAAATTAACCTTGTAACAATGTTGAAACTGATTGTTAATAACAAAAGCAAAGGATATGTAAATTAATTTTGTTACATTTCAGTTTCAGCTACGGATGCTCAACTCATTGTGTGTCACAAGTGAAAAAGATTTTTCATATACAGTTTGGTAGGGCGATAGTTACAAAATTTATACATAACATAAAAGGTGATATGATTATCACATCTATGTTTAACAGATGCCTGTGCACGTGCGTAGATTGCTTTGTATGATTTATTTTTGTGAAACGTTTACTTTTTTCCATTCATTTTTATAATTGATAGGGTTTAAAAATGATGTTTAATGTTACAAGCAATGGGATAATAAAAACCACTGTTGTAAATGGTAGAATTCAAATGATACATTATTTTTTAAAGATGTGGTTTGTTTAAATGTCATTGATTATCGTACTAAGGGTTTTCATATTTGTTCATATGTCACATTTAAATTCTTATAACAATTATCTTTTTACCTTTTTAACTCTGCCTTTCAATATTTTTTTCAGCTTAAGTCTAAAAATTCTGCATTATGTATTATGGTGTAAAATTTATGTTTAGATTTGATGTACTAATAAATAGTTGAATGTTTTTCTGTGATGGTTTACTGCATACTTTCTTTAAAAAATCTAAATTCTTTTACAATTTCACAATGTAGTGTACATATGGTACAAATGAATAAATAAAAAAATAATAGTTTGTAAAGAGTTGTCAGTTATCAAGGAGAAAAGAAAGAAAAAGAAAGACAGACAGGCAATCACATCCTGCATATCATGTAGATTTAAAAAATAATGATCATTCTAGTTGTGATGTATATTGGGCTAAAAGACACCATTAATAGCTGATGTTTAGCCTACAATATTTCATAAATTGTTTTCCAATCTCTTCCTTATTCTAAATGTTTGCAATTTTTCAACAGCATAAATTTCTGATTAAGGAATATATCAACAATTACATTACTTAAACTAAAAAAGTCAAGTTTTTGGACAGATTTGAAATTAATACATGAAAAATGTATTGTTGAAAGAATTCACAATAAGTATCAACAGGATCTGAACTCGGTATAATTTTTATTGTTATATTTACCAAAAAAGCATGTTACTTTTTATAAAAAAACAAAAAACAAAACAAAAAAAACCCCCAAAAACATTGTATTCTGTTAAGAACAGCTCTTCAATTCTATATCAAATACCCCGAACTTCAGGACATTCTGTAAATAAATGTTCTATCGTTTCTATGTTTAATTTACAGAACTTACAAAGAGGAGAGTCTATAAACTTAATTTAAAAAAGATAATCGTTTGTGGGACCTATCCTATGCAGTATTAGATATTGTATCCATCGGAGTTTAGATACAAGATAACTTTTAAAAAATCAAAAATACTTCCCCAGTCAAATTGATTTATACCGTATCCTTTTCCACTTTAACACAGAAGTGATTTCCTTTTTCTTTACTCTAAATAGTATACTTTACAAATCTTCTAAAATGTGTATCGACTTAAGTGAGGAAATGAAGGAGTCTTCTCATCCAGGTTAACTTCAATGGGAAGGCAGCCATCTTGGCTAAAACAAAAAATCCAACTGCTGTCGCATCAGTGCATTATGTTTTTTTATGCAATGATCGCAACATATAGAGTCCTATTATGTGTAACCACGAAAGAAAACATTATAGAGCAAGGACCCTGATGTCCATGCAGAAATCAAATAAGCGAAAGTAAACCGGGTATTAAAATGGATAACAGTCGGCATTCGCTTGTACCAGATTATCAACCAAAATCGCCTTTTGGACAACTCGCCCTTATGTCAATGCTCTGAAACAATCTCTAATGATCCAGTACCCACTAATGATATCGAGTTGCAATAGTAGTCAATATTCTGATCATTAATGGTTTAATTTTATCATTACCCAACTACTACTATACAAATAGTGCCTGTTTGGGAGGGTAACAGTTGAAATTGACACCCCGAGAAAACCATTGTCAACCGACGCAAAGCGGAGGTTGACAATGGTTTTCGAGGGGTGTCAATTTCAACTGTTATCCTCCCAAACAGGCACTATTTATTTTGTTATACTGAATGTCTTAATTTTTAAGAAAATTTTACTGCTTTTATATAGGAATAACGTGAATTCTACAGCGAACCGTACGCGCATAATTTTCGCGCATGTAACATTTTTTAATGTTACCCGTTGCTAAGTGCGTTGCTAACGCTGAGGGTAATAGAAAATATTATTAACTGCGTCTTAACCAATCAGATTTCAGTATTTAACATGAAAGTATAACAATAAATTATATCATTAGTGGTCAAAATTCACATCAGTCTCTGCTTTGCCTTTCCATTTCTTTTGGTTGAATAAGATTCAATCTCTTAGGCAGAGACACTTATAAGAAGCATAAATTCTTACAAGTCGGAAGCTCGTCTACTGCGGAATAAAGTGCTTGGTAATATAAGATATATTAAATACATGATAAAAAATAATACATGAAAAAATGACAATAACAAACTGTCAACCATCTCAAAAATCCATTAAACGAAATACAAATTCAAAGCAGAGCAATACGGTCCTCAAAAGAGATAGAGGTAGGATCAGGTGCCATGGAGGAGTGAGCATCCTCTGCTGACCGGTCACACCCGCCGTGTGCTCTTTGTCGTAATCGGGAAAAAACCCCGGAAAACTCCGTAGACAATGAGGTGATTAATTATGGTCTAACAATTAATATGAAAAACGTCAGTCAATATGCGACCCAGTGGAAGATTGTATTTGCTGACAAGGTCGTTGTATCGACCATATGCATAGAACTTACGAAAAGATGACTTCAAACGAGACTGTTGATAGTCCTGTTTTATCAACTTTTTTGTCAGTAGCTTGCCTCGTCTTAGAAACTGTTCATTAATACGAAGAGCATGCCCTTGTGTATCGAATTAACTGAGAGACAAAAACACCATATGCAGGTGATGAAGGTATATTGCTACATAAGTAAGGAAAGTTGACTATAGAGAAATTGAAGTCATCGCGTTTATCATAAAGTTTTGTTGTTAGGTTACCATCAATGTCCATTTCCAGTAAAATATCTAAATATGAAACAGATGACGCAGACTCAGTGGTATCTTTTATTTCATGTTCACTGGGATATATCGAGTCGAGGTAAGTATGTGCATAGTATAGTGCAAGTATAGTGCAGAATTTTTAGACTTAAGCCGAACAAAATATTTAAAAGAGAAACAATTAATAAACATCTTTTACAGATTAGAAATTGGTTTGCTCTAGTTCATTTAGCTTTTTTTTCATTTTTAAGACTTGATTTGTTTTATCGTACTTCCTGTATTCTGTATTCTGTCAGATGAATTGAAGCTTACCAAATGCATGTGAAACACTGTTTAACGTCACTTAAATGTGAATTCTAATAAACAGATAAAACAGATAAAACATGTTCAAGATTCAACTGTTGTAAATCGTGAAAATGGTTGGTATACATTCTGGAAATTAAATTTTATAAATCTTACCAGTCATACTTGTTTAACTATATGCAGCAGCTAGCATTTCAATAAATAAATGTTTCTGAAAGTCTATCAAATTTGATATAAGTTGTCACTCTGTGAGAATTAAAATTCCATTGCAGAAACTCCTTGAATGAAACTTAGTATTTTCAACTTTTAAAAGGTGCGTAATTATTCCAATACCGCTAAGAAACTACTTGTCTTGCGAAATCACATACTGTGCTTTGATTTTCTCTTATGGTCACATTCCCCCTGAAAATTGAAGATGGGTAACACAAATAAAGTGATGATATAGTAGACACAGGAAAAAAACTCACTCAAGTAATCATAGGACTCGATCAATTTGATTTAGTCCCATTTGCGTCTTATGAGCAAGGTCATACTAGTTTTAGAATTTGCTTCAGAGGCTTGGGGCATTGTTCCCCAAACCAACCTGCAAATTTTGTCAAAAACAAAAGAGACAAATGCCCTTGTGTCTTTATAGCAGGCTTGGGGCGAATTACATTGTAAAGTAATGCATTACATTACCATTACTTCATGAATTTGGGCATTAAATTACCATTACCATTACTTAATTCTATTGAAGTAATGCATTACATTACCATTACATGAGTAAAGTAATGCATTACCATTACCATTACTTTGTGTAAAGTCGACAATAAGTTTTGAAAAAAAAGTAATTTAATTGCTGATTAAAGGTTTTTGCAAATGTTTTATATATAAAACACGCTAAAACATTTTTACAAGTTCATGTTTACTATC
Source organism: Magallana gigas (assembly GCF_963853765.1). Lineage (NCBI taxonomy): Eukaryota > Metazoa > Mollusca > Bivalvia > Ostreida > Ostreidae > Magallana > Magallana gigas. The sequence continues at coordinate 9,892,631 of NC_088860.1, read as the reverse complement.
AGGCTCAAATTTAATGACTTCAACAAGATTGCTGTTGCACTTTATGATCCGCAAAGTTTCAAAGGTTTCATTTTTGAACTGCATCCTGTCGGGTTTGAAAATCTAAGATATAAGTGTCCGGACAATAATAGAAAAAAATACACGAATCTTGTATTCTCTATCAGTCCAAACTATTGTACATAATATACAACAGAGAGAGAGAGAGAAAGAGAGAGAGAAGAGAGTAAAATTATTTTCAAATGGGTTATAATACTGGAAGTTATTTTTAAGCTTTCAGAGAGCATGGACGGACAGTGCATTCTTTTTAATGCATTCATTTTTGCTTTTAAGGGTGTATGTCTGTTTTTTATCCAAATGGAACACAGTGACGAGAAGGGCGGAGATCAGGATGTTTAGCACCTAATAAAACAATAGAATGTTTTGATACTACTTAGATTGTCCTGGGGGCATTGTGTGTTGTTTACACAATCTTCACACTAGAGAATTCATTGAATGCACAACTAATTGGAGTAAATTTTTCAAATGATAAAAAATTCTTAATAACAACACTCTTAAAATGTTATGAAATTGTGTTGTTACAGCTAGTTATATTGACAATTTAAGAATGGATTTTAATTTTTTTTTAATCTGTTATCATACAACCAAAATATCTTAATCTCAAGAATGACTTTTTCTTCTTTAAAACAATTTTTAATCCAATACAATTTCAATTATTCAATTCATCACAATTTTAAAAATGAACATGCATCGAAAAGCATAGTAATGCAAAGTAATGCCATGTAATGCCAGCATTACACTAGATTTTGGAAAGTAATGCATTACATTAGCATTACTTGTAATGCTAAATTTGTGGCATTACACATTACTAGCATTACTTTGAAAACATGTAATGCATTGCAATGCATTACCATTACATTTAGCATTACCCCAAGCCTGGCCTGCTTTATAGTTATCTCTTTCAGAAGGTTTGGAAGCGAAAGCTGCTGAATAGCAGAAATGAGGTTCCGATATTCGGGAAAAACCATAAAGTTGGCGGTTGTAAAAAAAAAATATAATCTTAATTAGCTGCAAGATAGCGGTAGCTAATAAAGTCACTAGAAGTATATGTACTTAATCTTTAAACTCCTTAATTTTGTTAGAAGGTTCTCTTGATATTGTTGTTATACATTATAGTATTCACGTAAGTACAACTGATGTCAATGAAAATCAAATCATGGGTTATGCAGCAATTCAATCTGTTAAAGCCAGAATATTTAAGAATGCTGTGAATACGTATAATTGTTGAAAATAAAAGTCAAATTAGATTCATGCGTTGATAGTCGGTCAATAGCAATCAACATTACAACGACAATGAATAGAATAACATATAACATTTCCCTCAAAAAATCCAATTTCTTTTATCTGTATTTTGTTTATTGTGTTCAATGTTATTAATGATATCGAAAACAATTCATAAAAAGTATAAAAACACTTTATTTTACTAGAATGTGCAAAAACATGCGCAATGAAAACTAATGTCGGTCTATTTAATTTCAAGTATACATTTTGATGCTAAAGGCTATTGACTTGGGTTCACCAAAGCGTGCCCGCCACTTTACTCTTATTTTTGCTATTTCGAGCTGGTTTATCGAAAATGAAAATAGGTTTTTGATCAATTTTACAATAATTATTTATCAGGTAAAATTCAACTATAGCTTATGGACAACATTTTACCCGTGTTGATGTACCAAAGGTGTAAGCAGTTACTGTTTTTTTTAGTTTGTTGGCAAAAAGACTTTATTTATAAGCAGGCTTGGGGTAATGCTAAATGTAATGGTAATGCATTGCAATGCATTACATGTTTTCAAAGTAATGCTAGTAATGTGTAATGCCTCAAAATTAGCATTACAAGTAATGCTAATGTAATGCATTACTTTCCAAAATCTAGTGTAATGCTGGCATTACATGGCATTACTTTGCATTACTATGCATATTTATGCATGTTCACTTTAAAAAATGTGATGAATAAATGAATAGTTGAAATTGAATTTGATTAAATTTATTTTTAAAGAAGAAAGAAATAATTCTAATTTATAAGAAAAAAATGTTTTAATTTTATGTTTTATTTAAAAAAGGTTTTTTAAAATTCATTTTTGAATTGTTTTATTACTAAAGATAACAGCACAATTTCATAACATTTTTAAGAGTGTTGTTATTAAGAGTTTTTAATCATTTAAACAATTTACTCCAATTAGTTTGCACTTAAGAAATGTGTCAACAACACACCATGCCCCCAGGATAATCTAAGTATCAAAACAATCTATTGTTATAAGAAGTGCTAAACACCCCAATCCCCTTCCCTTCGCTATGTCACAATAGAATAGGAGACAGACATGCACCTTTAAAAGCAAAATGAATGCACTGTCCATCCATGATGAAAATCAATATCACTTCCAATATTATAACCCATTTGAAAATAATCTTACTTATTTTCTCTCTCTTTCTCTCTGTCTCTTTGTCTCTCTCTCTCTTGTATATTAATTACACTGTACATTTGTTTGGACTTATAGAAAAAACAAGATTTATGTATTTAATCTATTATTGCACTTAATATATCCTAAGATAAAGATCGTCAAACAGTATTTTCCAGCCCAAGCTTTGACTGCTCCTGCAAAACATTTATTTAGTATAGCCCGGAAGATGGATGCATTTAAAAGATGAACCCTTTGAAACTTCAATCATAAGTGCAACAGCAATCTTTTGTCTTAAAGTGTCCACCGTAAAAAGAAATACGATTAAAATATATTAAGAAATATAACTGGGAAAAATCCTCTGTTTATAAATTAATAAAATTAAGTGTCCAAAATTATAAAGATTTGTGTAATCTGGGGATATATCTATATTTAGCTTTTAAAAACCGCAACATTATTTCATAAATTGTTTTTTGTTACGCATGTTATCCCGTGTCTCTATTTCATATCTGATATTATATCATGCCAAATGTCTATAAATATCATTTTACTTATGTAATATGTTGTTCATATTGCCACAATATGATTATATATTGAGCAAATAAAGAATGACTCTTATTTATTCATTGAATTTGAACCTGATACTGAGCATGAAGCTGTAGATTTGTAAAAGAGTGTTGTATATTTGAAACATTTGCAAAAACTCTTTATTAGCTTTACTTTAAAAAAAAAGTAATGGTAATGGTAATGCATTACTTTACTCATGTAATGGTAATGTAATACATTACTTCAACAAAATCAAGTAATGGTAATGGTAATTTAATGCCCAAATTCATGAAGTAATGGTAATGTAATGCATTACTTTACAATGTAATTCGCCCCAAGCCTGTTTATAAGTATAGATAATCTATAATAAATAAACAAATTAACCTTGTAACAATGTTGAAACTTATTGTTAATAACAAAAACAAAGGATGTGTAAAGTAACTTTGTTACATTTCAGTTTCAGCTACGGATGCTCAACCCATTGTGTGTCACAATTGAAAAAGATTTTTCATATACAGTTTGGTAGGGCGATAGTTACAAAATTTATAAATATAAATAACATAAAAGGTGATATGATTATCACATCTATGTTTAACAGATGCCTGTGCACATGCGTAGATTGCTTTGTATGATTTATTTTTGTGAAACGTTTACTTTTTTCCATTCATTTTTATAATTGATAGGGTTTAAAAATGATATTTATTGTTACAAGCAATGGGATAAAAAAAAAACACTGTTGTAAATGGTAGAATTCAAATGATACACTATCTTTTAAAGATTTGGTATGATTAAATGTCATTGATTATCATTCTAAGGGTTTTCACATTTGTTCATAAGTCACATTTAAATTCTTATAAGAATTATCTTTTTACCTTTTTAACTCTGCCTTTCAATATTTTTTTCAGCTTAAGTCTAAAAATTCTCTATTATGTATTATGGTGTAAAATTTATGTTTAGATTTGATGTACTAATAAATATATGAATGTTTTTCTGTGATGGTTTACTTCATACTTTCTTTAAAAAATCAAAACTCTTTTACAATTTCACAATGTATGGTACATATGGTACAAATGAATAAATACAAAAATAATAGTTTGTAAAGAGTTTTTAGTTATCTAGGAGAAAAAGAAAGGAAGACAGACAGGCATTCACATCCTGCACATCATGTAGATTTAAAAATAATGATCATTCTAGTTGTGATGTATATTGGGCTAAAAGACACCATAATAGCTGATGTTTAGCCTACAGTAATTTACAAATTGCTTTCCAATCTCTTCCTTATTCTAAATGTTTGCAATTTTTCAACAGCATAAATTTCTGATTAAGGAATATAATAAACAATTACATTACTTAAACTAAAAAAGTCAAGTTTTTGGATAGATTTGAAATTAATACATGAAAAATGTATTGTTAAAAGAATTCACAATAAGTATCAACAGGATTTGAACTCAGTATATTTTTTTATTGTTATATTTACTTTTGGTAAATGTAAAAGCATGTTACTTTTTATAAAAAAAAACAAACAAACAAAATACCCCCCCCCCAAAAAAAAAAAACAAACAAACATTGTATTCTGTTAAGAACAGCTTTTCAATTCTATACCAAATACCCTGAATTTCAGGACATTCTGTAAATAAATGTTCTATCGTTTTTATGTTTAATTTACAGAACTTACAAATAGGAGAGTCTATAAACTTAATTTTAAAAAGATAATTGTTTGTGGGACCTATCCTATGCAGTATTAGATATTGTATCCATCGGAGTTTAGATACAAGATAACTTTAAAAAAATACTGCAGTACCTCCCCAGTCAAATTGATTTATTCCGTATCCTTTTCCACTTTATCACAGAAGTGATTTCCTTTTTCTTTACTCTAAATAGTATACTTTACAAATCTCCTAAAATGTGTATCCACTTAGGTGAGGAAATGAAGGAGTCTTCTCATCCAGGTTAACTTCAATAGGAAGGCAGCCATCTTGGCTAAAACAAAAAATCCAACTGCTGTCGCATCAGTGCGTAATGTTTTTTATGCAATGATCGCAACATAAAGAGCCCTATTATGTGTAACCACAAAAGAAAACATTTTACAGAAAGGACCGTGAGGTCCACGCAGAAATCAAATAAGCGAAAGTAAACCGGGTATTAAAATGGATAACAGTACCAGATTATCAACCAAAATCGCCTTTTGGACAACTCGCCCTTATGTCAATGCTCTGAAACAACCTCTAATGATCCAGTACCCACTAATGATATCGAGTTGCAATAGTAGTCAATATTCTGATCATTAATGGTTTAATTTTATCATTACCCAACTACTACTAAATTATATCATTAGTGGCCAAAATTCACATCAGTCTCTGCTTTGCCTTTCCATTTCTTTTGGTTGAACAAGATTCAATCTCTTAGGCAGAGACACTTATAAGAAGCATAAATTCTTACAAGTCGGAAGCTCGTCTACTGCGGAATAAAGTGCTTGGTAATGTAAGATATATTAAATACATGAAAAAATGACAATAACAACCATCTCAAAAATCTATTCAACGAAATACAAATTCAAAGCAGAGCAACACGGACCTCAGAAGAGATAGAGGTAGGATCAGGTGCCATGGAGGAGTGAGCATCCTCTGCTGACCGGTCACACCCGCCGTGTGCTCTTTGTGGTAATCGGGAAAAAAACCCGGAAAACTCCGTAGACAATGAGGTGATTATTTATGGTCTAACAATTAATATGAAAAACGTCAGTCAATATGCGACCCAGTGGAAGATTGTATTTGCTGACAAGGTCGTTGTATCGACCATAGAACTTACGAAAAGATGACTTCAAACGAGACTGTTGATAGTCCTGTTTTATCAACTTTTTTGTCAGTAGCTTGCCTCGCCTTAGAAACTGTTCATACGAAGAGCATGCCCTTGTGTATCGAATTAACTGAGAGACAAAAACACCATATGCAGGTCATGAAGGTATATTGCTACATAAGCATGGAAAGTTGACTATAGAGAAATTGAAGTCATCGCGTTTATCATAAAGTTTTGTTGTTAGGTTACCATCAATGTCCATTTCCAGTAAAATATCCAAATATGAAACAGATGACGCAGACTCAGTGGTATCTTTTATTTCAGGTTCACTAGGATATATCAAGTCGAGGTAAGTATGTGCATAGTATAGTGCAAGTATAGTGCAGAATTTTTAGACTTAAGCCGAACAAAATATTTAAAAGAGAAACAATTAATAAACATCTTTTACAGATTAGAAATTGGTTTGCTCTAGATTATTTAGCTTTTTTTTTTTCATTTTTCAGACTTGATTTGTTTTATCGTACTTCCTGTATTCTGTATTCTGTCAGATGAATTGAAGCTTACCAAATGCATGTGAAACACTGTTTAACGTCACTTAAATGTGAATTCTAATAAACAGGTAAAACAGATAAAACATGTTCAAGATTCAACTGTTGTAAATCGTGAAAATGGTTGGTATATATTCTGGAAATTAAATTCTATCAATCTTAGCAGTCACACTTGTTTAACTATTTTCAACTTTTAAAAGGTGTGTAATTATTCCAATACCGCTAAGAAACTACTTGTCTTGCGAAATCACATATTTTTGATTTTAAAATGAATAATAATCAATAAAATCAACACCCGTCAGTACCTCTGTGCTTTGATTTTCTCTTATGGTCACATTCCCCCTGAAAATTGAAGATGGGTAACACAAATAAAGTGATGATATAGTAGACACAGGAAAAAAACTCACTCAAGTAATCATAGGACTCGATCAATTTGATTTAGTCCCATTTGCGTCTTATGAGCAAGGTCATACTAGTTTTTAGAATTTGCTTCAGAGGCTTGGGGCATTGTTCCCCAAACCAACCTGCAAATTTTGTCGACAAAAACAAAAGAAACAAATGCCCTTTAGTCTTTATAGTTATCTCTTTCAGAAGGGTTTGGAAGCGAAAGCTGCTGAATAGCAGAAATGAGGTTCCGATATTCAGGAAAAACCATAAAGTTTGCGGTTGTAAAAAAAATATATAATCTTAATTAGCTGCAAGATAGCGGTAGCTAATAAAGTCACTAGAAGTATATGTACTTAATTTTTAAACTCCTTAATTTTGTTAGAGGGTTCTCTTGATATTGTTGTTATACATTATATTATTCATGTAAGTACAACTGATGTCAATGAAAATTAAATCATGGGTTACGCAGCAGTTCAATCTGTTAAAGCCAGGATATTTAAGAATGCTGTGAATACGTATAATTGTTGAAAAGAAAAGTCAAAATAGATTCATGCGTTGATAGTCGGAAACTTTAAACATCAATAGCAATTAACATTACAACGACAATGAATAGAATAATATCATCTGAGATTGCATGGAAATCATTATGTCTCAACATATGTATCTATTAACCCAGTATGTATCCTCTTTTTTCAGATACAGTCGTTTTATCGGTAACGAACCCGTATGCGGTTTCGTCGTGCATGCGACTAATATTAACGGAATTCCAAATGTTTTTATTTTTTGTTTAAATCACGTATCTTTGTCCTTCTAAACTGTAGTATCAAACTTCCGAAAATATGAAGGATGAATTATGGAGATAGTAATTTCAACACCCCCTCCATTTTCCTAGTTTTGAATTCGTTTTCCAGTATCGAATTAAGTGCCCTCTATTACTTCTGACCGAATATTTTCAGGCGAATTAATTTCAAAAATATACTAGAGGAACGTGTGAATAGACTTATAACTGAAGAAGGAAAAATAATTGTGGGAATATGTCTTTTAAACAAATGATATGATCGTTATTTTTGTCATACCGTTTTTCCGTCAAATTGAAACTGGACTTGCAGAATTTTTATTTGCGTTACTTTATGAAATTGAATTTTCATAGAAACACTCTATAATAGTAATTGATGATAAGTAACTGTCATTTGCCTTTGTTTAGCCCGTATATCTGTCAATATATCCACCCAAATGATACTTCTATCGCAATGAACCGTTACTAGGAAAACTACACATGGTTCAATTTGAAGTCGTAATTTCATTCAAAGCGCAGTAATTATTTGATATGATGCATAATCTTATTAAATGGATCATAATTAAAAATTATCCACTAAATAGGGGCCAATAACAAACTTATTTTCTTAGTTAGGCTTAATTGTTTTCCACACTTTCGTTTTTCCTGCCTTGCACTTCCGGCAGCTCATATCTGGGTCACCTTTTTAATCTGTAAACAATACTGTAAATAATCGTGCAAATGTCAAACAACTTCACACACTGATAGAATATTTATTTCTGTTTTATAATTACCTATAGTCTGTCCCAAGATATTTATGCTGCACATTTGGACGATTTTTAATAAAAATACACTTACCTGTGAAAGAAATGCAATTGAAATAGTTGAAAGGGATATTTTCCAAGATAATTTCATTGACACATTATCATCTTTCACTCGGTAAAATTCACAGGAACGAAAACAGATTCCTTACGGATATAAATTTATAATGGGGAATGTTTACATCTTTTCTCCATTCGGAATACACTCGGAATACATCGCGCAATATTTCAACGTTATCATCCGGGCTTGCTACAATACAAAATCTCCGTAGACATAACATTTTTTAGCATTGTATTGAAACCTGATAAGCTAACAGGGGCGTTTTGACTGAGAATTCTTGGAAATTTTTCATACTTTTGAATGAACATCGTTTGAATCCTGAGGTATTTATAAATATCAAACAATTAAGCCAAACGTGAATCCAAAATATCTTGGGACAGAGTATAGCTAGGATTTTTTGAAACCTTAACTTCGTCTTTCACCAATAATTTTTCTAAATATTATTCGTTACTAGCAAATATTCGTTACCGGGAAAACGACTGTACATATTTCGTTCAGAGTAAATTATTTCCTATTTCAACGGTACATTTGTTAAAATTAGTTTTAATCCATTCTTTAATTGCAAAATTCGTCCATTTCAGGTTTTTTCTAAATGAAACCAGCTTTCAACACATGTATCTTAATGTATGCACCAGAGATATTCGTAACATTCATTAAACAAATTCAGTCTGACTTAACACCGAACTGAAATAGATATTCAAGTTCAAATCAGTATTCAATATGAAATCACAGGAGTCGGCGATTTTATCCATTTCGCGGCTATGTTAATAAGGCTGCCCGATTAATTTCACAGCGATATGTAGAAAGTCACTTGTCTGTATTTCATAAGATATGACGTCATAGTCAACTTTGACGTCACGATCTGCATTCCTTCGATCGTTCTTAGGGAATGTATCGTAACGTAATAAGTGAAATTCATTGTGCATAAAAAACCCGCTTCACTCCTTTACATAGACACTGTTGTAAATACTAGTGATACTAAATTCAATATCACCGATATGGAGTATAAAAAAAATCAACAGTTTTAAAGCTTCGTAATAGGTTAATAACTATTCATAAACTAATAGTTTTGAGACTCCCCCTGCTACGAGTAATCTAATGAATGGTAATATGTATATGCATATAAAAAACGGCTTGGCGCAAGTGAAAAATAAAAACAATCTTAGTATATTTTATTTGAAATCGGTAGAGAAAATAAGTACCAATGTAAATCTTGCTGGGGGAAATCTACTGATTGACCCGTTTTTGTGTAAATCGAGCCTAAAAGTAATTTTAAATGTGCCTAATTTCGATGGCGGTGCGAAATATTTTGACAATATTTCAAATAAACGAAATATTTATATGAACCCCCAGCAAGAACTGCAAAATACATTACTTATCGAAGGATTTTTCATTTAAATATTTTTGATTTAATGTCATTATTCACTTGTGCCGATGCGATTTTTGTAGATTATTAACCGTGTTAGAATACACCCGTCACGTGCTTAAGAAAAATATATGACGTCACAAAAATACATCAAATATAGTGTTGGTTGTCACTGTTAATTTATGTAATAAAGTTTTAAAGAAACCCGCTCGGTTAAAGTATTTTTCGATAATTAAAATAGTATCATTTTTCGATATATATTTAGCTTCGGACAGCCTTAACATAGCCGCGTTGTTGTAAATAAATGAGAAACAAGCAAAACCCTACCAGTGAGGTTAGCGAGAGTAGCGAGCGAAGCGACAGGATTGCAACGAGTTTTCTAGAATTTCTTTATTTCGCTATCCACTGATATTGAACACCAGACATCAACTCCGTGGTGTTATTTTATCAATCCCTCGAATTTATTTCCCTAAAATTATCCTTAAAATTCATTTTAAATCCATTTCTGCACATCTCGATCTTAAACAGCGGCCATTGCCAATTTCGTGTGACGTCACACTCAGAGTCGAAAATACTTCATTCGTAAAATTGAAAGATGCGTTATTTAGACAAAAATAATTATAAGTGCATTGATGCTTTCGTTTTAAAATAATCAAATAAACAGTAAGATAATTCAAAATTTTACCTTATACTATGTTAAAGGGGCATGGTCACGATTTTGGTCAAATTTTATTTTTCTGTTTTTATAAGTTAAAATGCTTTATGAATGCATTTCTAATGATCAAATGAAATTTGGGTGCCCGTCGATGAGTTTTAAGCAAGATACAGGGCTCACAATTCTTCGTCATGTAAACAATGCTCGTGCCCTGTTTTTGTTTACATAGGTTCAATATACCAGTAAAAATATTTTTCCAAGATGATTTGTCTATATTCTTATTAATTTTAAGCATAAATAATCAGTTCCTACCGATTAACACATTCATTTTAGGTCTTAAACTGGAGTTTTCACTTCAACATTCAAAATGTAAACAAACGCCTTGTTTATATAGCGAGGAATAGTAAACTCTGTAACTCGCTTATAACTCAACAAATGACACTCAAATTTTGGTTGCCTATTAAAAATGCCTTACTGAAGCATTATAAACATTAAAATTGAAAAAATAATTTTTGACCAAAATCGTGACCATGCCCCTTTAAATCCAACATTCTTGTTTGAAAAGTAAGGGAGGTAATCCAGTGCTTTCCTTTGCGGGGACTTAAAAAAACAGATATGGAAATCGTTTTGATCGGATGATTTTAAGACACCTAAAATGTCACACAACTTTGGAAAGTCTCCATAGTAAGTGGATTTCCTTTCTTTTTATCGCACAATAACATATCATGTTAAAACGCATGAGAAAAGAACCAGTGTTGACAAGTACGGCAAGTCCAGTGAGTGTGACGTCACACGAAATTAGCAATGGCCGCTGTTTAAGATCGAGATGTGCAAAAATGAATTTAAAATTTTTTTGAAGGATAATTTTAGGGAAATAAATTCGAGGGATTGATAAAATAACACCACGGAGTTGATGACTGGTGTTCAATATCAGTGGATAGCGAAATAAAGAAATTCTAGAAAACTCGTTGCCATCCTGTCGCTTCGCTCGCTACGCTCACGAAGCTCACTGGTATGATTTTTGCCTGTTTCTCATTTAATTTTCCAGAAATTGATAAAATCGCCGACTCCTGTGATGAAAAAAACAGAAATACAGAATAACATTTGAAATTATGTACCGGTGTTGTATAGCAGTTTTCCCCCATAGTAGCTTTTCACCCCGGAAAACCTACTATATAGTAGCCTTTCTCCTCGAGGGAAAAGCTACTATATAGTAGCTTTTCCCCCTTGGTAGGGTTTCTCCCTCACGTTTTTGGATGGAGCAGATTTTATAAATAATATTCATGGAAATCCAGTAAGGATTAAAATCATTGTTTTTACACTCTAGGTTGCATACATGTATATCTGCATTCATCTGTACAGGTTAAGTTTCGTTTTGCCGATTTATTATTTCTATAGACAACCCTGAAAATTGAACATGTGTGTAATGGAATTACACATAGAACTTAATCTAGGTAATTTATTGAAAAAAGTACTTGGTTTTACAAGTTATACACTTATACGCATAATTCTGTGTTCTGAAATTGTATTAAGCGAGAATGTTTTAAGAATTTTTTGATCAATCTATCAGACTGTCTGTTTGTGAAAATTTCATCCAGGCTAAACCTCTGTTTTAGAGAAATTTTGTTTCCGATGTTTCAGAGCCCGATTTTTAAAATCCTTTTATAATAATTATAGTGCGTATTCTTTAGGGTCCAATGTCTCATAAACTAGAGATGACCATATCACCATATGTTTATAGTGGCAGTGATTTACCACTTACCACTCTGAAAATTTCAGCCCTCAGGGTAGGGGCCCTTGATGTTTCAGGGCCCGATGTTTAAAATCCCATTATAATGATTGAATAGTGTTCTATAAGTGGGGACCCGAATATCAAGAGATGACCACTTAACCATATTTTCACAGTGATAGTAGTATACCACTAGTAGATGACACCGAAAATTTTAGCCCCCATGCAGGGAAGGGGCCTTTTGTTGTTTTCGAGCCCGATGTTTGAAATCCAATTATAAAGAATATGTATTTTTTAGGGCCCCATATATCAAAAACTATAGATGACCACATAAACATATTTTTATGGTCATTTAAAATTAAAAACATCAATTAAAAATACACAATCACTCATATATTTATTTATCAAAATGATCGAAAATTACGTTTAATTCTGCTTTTCTTTTTAAATTTTTTTTTTTTAAATTACCCTTGTTTCATTGTTCGAAGAAATAATATGGTACACAAGTAAATCTTTTTTGCAAAAATATGAAACAAATAGTTTAAGTTTTTTAGGTAATTGAATCGTATATCTTGATTTATATGGCATCGTTTTCAAAATTGTATATTTATAAATCACGTTGCAAACTTAAAAGTGGAAAATTAACAAATAGTGAGTGACAATATATACATAAGGTTAGTTCAGGCTCCATTTCACATTTTCAAAAGTAACCAGCAAAGATACCGACATTGTTTTGGTTGTGAAGACATTTCATTGTTTTTTTAATGTTTACACCATAAAATCTTGCGTTTCGTAAAAATGTGCTTAAAAATATGAATATGCGTAACTTTAAAACGAAATGGTAAACACTAACTTTACACATGCTTTTAACTACATAATTAAAATACCCCTTACCCATGATTTAGAACCCCATCAATCAAAGTAAAACTGAAACATTTCAGTTTCTCATCATATCATTGCACCCCGTCTCCCATATGATAATTAGAAGAAGATATATATTATATTTTTTAGATCGTCAATTCTAACGGTATTAATTCAAAATTGATAGCCTTTCGGACGAAGGGAGTAATACATTTCCACTTTTTATTCCCTTCCTCTACAAAATTAAGTCAAGATTGGTCAGTTAGTTCCCTGGGAGAAGCTTATACATTGATGGTAATACATTGGAAAATTAAAGTTCCAAACCGGCGTATTTTCACTCAAATGTGTTCTCACGTGTTCATAACGTCGAGGTCAAAACTGTAAGCATCGATTAGATGAAAAAGATTCGAGGTATTCCGAAATCCGTGTAAAAGGTGTTCCAAAAAGGTGTGAGAACAGGTGAAATAAACGATGATGACACATGAATGTTATGGGGGTTGAAAAACCATGTATTTTATTCTGTGTATTAATAAATGCAATAATTATCCTTTTTTATGAGAAATTAATATCATATCAGTTATTGCAAATTATTGCCACGAATGGTCCACCATATACATGGCCGGAAAGTAAAAATGGGGGAAAATCCACTATAAAGTAGGTTTTCCGTGGGGGTGATCTGGCTATAAAAAGGGGGAAAGCCCACTATATAGTCAGCTTTCCCTGGGGGAAAAACTGCTATATAGCCATTTTTCCGGGGGGAAGAACTGCTATATAGCCATTTTTCCGGGGGGGGGGGGTCTAGGGGGAAAAGGCACTATATAACACCGGTATAAGTTTGCTTTATTATTCTACAAATGTGACGCACTGTAGAGACTCGTTGAAATTCCAATAATTTCCCTCTAATGATAGTAAAATAAGCCCAATATATCCGTAGAAGTAATTGAGGAAAAGGTCAAGTCCATTCATGATAAGACGATGACAAAACGTAAATAGGATGTAAATCAGACTTAAGCCATACCTTCAAATTTAAAATTCCATTTGACGTATTTTTTCCATTTAAAAAGACTTTTAAATCGGGAAATACGACCGCAATATCTTAGCAGTATAGTAATTCAGACCTAATAAAATCAATGCCTTTATTATCGTTCTATGGAATCGTCACACGGTACACGCTAGTGCCCGATTCCACGCATCAGTTTATCCGGAATTTCCTATTGTTGTCTTTAAGAATCAATGGTTTTTAATAGTGTATCTCTGACGAGTTCTACTTTTAAAAACCAAAACATCAGTTAATCATAAAAATACTCAGGTGTTGATTTTTCCTCTGCACTGATATACAAAGGTGTGGAAGCGATATCGAGATCGAACCATTGTGCGAAGTTGTAAGTGTCAAACGGACGCTACAGACGAATATATATTTTGGGCCGAAATTTAAAAGTATGGATTAAAAGACTTCGTATGTGTTAAGAAGTCTTATGAAGTGCAATAAAACCCATGCCCACAAAGTGTATCAGAAAAGCTGTTGATCGTTCTTTTTGGGACTAACAATAACGGAATTCATACCGGATTAATATCGCGATCTGTGTATTGGAGATTAAGTTAAAAAAATCAAGTCTCTTTATTCATATCGACGACGTTTGTAAACGGGAATAGGTTAACAGGGTCTGACATATTCTGAAATAGTTAAGATTCACATGGATATAACTTTTCTACTCCGTTGTCACTGCTGAAACCGTTGTTCTGTGACGACTTACATTACAAAATGGATGAACGTTACCGACACATAATGAAGCTTCACCGGCCATTCCTGACCAAAAACATCGTCTGGACTGAGAACCTGGTGAAGGCCTTGAAAGACGATGGATTGCTGCCGGATTCTGTATTCAGAGCTACACAGGTAAAATTCATCGGTTTATGTTAAGGTCGGGGGGGGGGGGGGGGGTAATTGAATAAACAATGTAGAGGTACATATATGTAGGAATTTAGCCAATCTTTTTTTTTTTGGTAAAATTAAAGCAAAACATCTCTTTTTTTATAAATCAAAGCAACACAAGTAATAAATTTTGAAGCCAACTTTTTGAACAGTTTAAGCAAAAATATCTTTATAATCATTTATCAAATTCGACAAATGATAACTGCACCAGACATCTTGGTAACACAAAAACGCTTTTGAATTTAATTGGACACCGAAAGATCCGGTGTTTCAATCCCTTACCTAGTGTTCCTTATGCAGACCAAAATAAAAAAAAAACGCGGAAAAGAGTGTAAAGAATCTGTCAGTTTGTTAATATTTATCAAAATCTGTAGAGATTTATGGAAATCAATATTAAGGTTTCTACCCGCTTCCCGCACCCCCAGATAGACTGACGTTGTTTAAAATACATCTAATATCGATGACTTCTTATCTTGTGACAGTGTATACCATTAACACTGAACATAAATCAGACGGTTTTATCCTGTTTATCAAATTTTCCAAGTAGGAACAAAGTCAATTATTTACATCTTATCATGAGTGTTAGGAAAAAAAAATGTCATTTCAATAGTGTAAAAAAGATGAAAGAAATATACAAGCAATTACACCATCTTCATTTTTATTCAATAAATCAGGATCTGTGAAAATAGGATAAAATAAATATCATGTTTTAGTTCCTATTAGCACAGTTTTGCAAAACCCTATCATGCGTGCATGCATTTATCTATTGCATAAAAGTAAATTATTGCAAAAGTAATTAAAAACTTGCAGATGAATAAAAACTGTACAAATATGTAGCTGATGTACAACATTATTATGATTCAATTGCCATTCTGCTCTTTCAAAAGGACTGAGATCTTGTATGAAATAATCCTGTTTTTCAGTTTATTTGGTTCTATCTGTCGAGTATCGTGTTTACACAGACAATGCATCTATTCTTTCAACGACGTGCACATTTAATAGGGACAAATCTCTGCTGTGCAAACAGTGCTCTCGAGCACAGAGACCGAAGCATTCAGACAATCCTGCCGATATTGCTCAGACATTTCAAGATGGATCGAAAATAAAAAAAAAAACATATCAATTAAATTCCGCAATGAATCAGGCTGTTGTCTAAAATATTTGGTCGTCAAGATAAATAAAAAAAATCATACTGCGGTAATTTTTCGGAATATATACAAATATAGGACATAGAGAAGTGTGTATTGTTGGTATTACACGAACATTAATGTTAAACTTTAAAATTCACAAAACCAGCGCCGTCTTTGGTAGGATTACCCTTACAAGTAACATTAATAGCTTGACTCGTGCAATTGTCATAAGCGTATTAAATATTTCCTTCAAATTTATTTCAAAAAGTGAAACTCAAACCAGTGGGGCTACAACCTTGCCGCGGATTTTCTTTTTTCTCGGGCCAGTACGGTCACTGCTCGCGAAAGTGTAGATACCGGTATATATTCCCTCCCTTAACAAAAGAATACACCGATTTTAATTATGTCGGGTTCAAACACTAGACATGTATATGCTAATATTTACAGAGGGATTAAATTCTCGTTTTCTCAACTTGTGAATGCCTTTTGTATTTGTAATTCGAAAATATTGAATCGATGTGAAATGCTTTTAAACAGCCAATAGGATGCCAAAAGTGCGAAGCTGTTTCATTTTAAAATATATCAGCATTTGTCTGAATTCCATTTTTAAAAATCTAATGTATTGCCCTGCATTTAAATAGTCGCCTTTATCATGTTGAAAAGACACAGAAGAAAACTGCCGATGAATAATCGTTTAAACTTTCACATGATTTATCTCAAAGCAGTTGTCTTTGAACTAACATTTTTTGTCTATCACATACTATTCAATTCAGAATGTACTTCCTTTTCAACAGTACATCGGAAGTGACGTTTTGTTCACCAACAGAAACACGCACCTTATCTCGATTTGGGAGTGAGATGATATGTCTTATATACTGTCAACAACAAATACATGTACTTAGTCATCGAATAAATGTGTGAGAGATGTCAATGTATTTTGAATTACGGAATTAAAAACAAATCTCTTGAAATACTACTTAACTCTTAACACCTCAACTTAAACGCTAAAATTCCTACGAACTCTTTTGAAGGACTGCGATGACAAACAATTTGAAACTTGGCAAATAACATTGTAAAGATTTTCAAATGAACGATAAGAATAGCATGTATTTATGGAATGAGAAGTTAAAATTGTTAAAAACATTTTGATGTCTGACGTCAAACGAGTGCTCTCAGTTTACTGTTTGCATGGAGTCCTTGATATGCCCGTTGTTTTTATGAACAAACTCGTATGACAGTTCATTTTAAAAACCGTTATATAACGAATATATATCGAACAACTTACATGCCCTTCCTGTCATCTTATTATGTTTGATCATCAAGATATTTTTAAAAAAAATGATATCAATCGTTCTCCGATAAAGAAAAAAAACTGCCTCCTTTTGTTTCAAGAATCCCAATAATCGTTACATAATCTAGCTGTTTGTATGAACTGTCATTAACTAATGAATAGACTATCATAATGACCATTGGAATCTACTTAGCGTGATTGTATTTTGCTTCCGGTCTTTCGGCGCTTGGTTTTATATTTGAATTACAACTTGAGTCGAGCTGTCATGGCACTCCATAACTAAAATTTGATATTCAAGAGACATCATCGTGACCCCACGGGAGAAGTATTTATCTATATGTCGACGCAATTCAAGAATACGAGATTTATAACCATTTCTATGGCAGTCCAAATAAAAACGCTCCATAGAGAAATATGGATTATTCAGGTTTATTGTTTAACGCGCATCGCGATTAAATTGCATTTCATTGATGTATGTTTCCATTTAACAGGCCAATGTTCCCTATATCTTTAAAAAAGAACGAAAGAAATCCCTGGTTGTGCGCGTACCGAGCGATTTAGTGGCTAATCGGCCCCAGACGCGATCAAACACTTAGCTGGTAGGATTTAACGCCGAGCAGTAAATGTTTTTCGTAATTTAACTGGATGGTAATAAAATGAATTCAAGAAACTTAGCAGAGCAGAAAGCTTACACCTATTAATTGCTTATAAAGTTTAATCTTGTATTGTAATAGGTGACCACAGGGTAACATTCTCAAACTTATACAATTTAGTGAGAACAGAAAAACACTCCACTGGTTTCTAGTAATGAGCGTTCCCCGATCTTTGTTGACCCCCCCCCTCTCCCCCGTGTCCGTAATTGAGGCACATGCTGCAATTTTATATGTATATATATGTATAATTAGAATTTCTGATATTTTGTTTCAAATATTTTTTTAGTCTAATAAATGCAGTTAACTACACGGCACTTGTATACACAAAATTTCAAAGCAAACAAGTAAATGTTAGTAAATTTTAACTACAATGATTATGTACTCACACTTTCCACACTTTTAATTCTTAATTCACCTCAACATATCATTTTAGGACGCAAAGACTCGAGAGGAAAAAGTCGGATGTGTTCTGGATGTCCTCCCTATTCGGGGTGTCTCGGACTCTTATGGGAAGTTCTGTGACGTCCTTCAGAAATGTGGCCACGATTTTTTAGCGGATTTTCTCCGGGATGAAGGTATTTAATTGATAAAGTAATATACAAACAAACCTTTATCATCTGTTTGGAAAACATGGAATATTGAATACATTATAATGAAAGACATTTTGCACAAAATAACTCATAGTGTTATATGCATTTATCATTCATAGCATGATTTTTTATGCATACTCACTTTAGGAGAATTGGATCTTGGTAAGTTTTCACGTCACTTCTTGACTATAATTTATATCTAATTTTGGAATGGGAAATTTTGTCGCAACTCAAAACGCATGCGTAAAACATCTTCATGGGCAATTTCAATGACTCAACCATTAAATCCTTCTATCAATAAAAATGAGAAATTTTCAATCCTACAATAAAACATAGATATATATATATATTTTATTTTTTTTCATTTGATTCATGTTGCATGTATGTATACATTTTACAACTCACTTGCATGGTTTAGACGACGACGGGGTCGATGAAGCGGACCTTAGTAAGTGACCATAACAATGTTCATGGGCTCTTCATTCCCTGTCACCCTCAGTAGAGACCACCGACACTAACACAATACTAGTACTCATCTTAGTACACCAGTACAGTAGCTTAGAGTACTACAAACTAACAAACGTTTTACTAGTCCTGTTATTTTTGTAATGTACCCTGGTTGTCAATCTGTTGGTGTGGTTGGATGATGGGTTGTTTGTTTATATGCAGTACGTGTTCAGATAAGGTTGGTATCAACTAAGTTGCATTCATCATTTAGTTTGAACCTTTGTGTTGTTTTAACATCCTTAATTGTCGCTTACATATTTTTTTTATTGGAATGTCCATGTAGTCATGATTATAGTCTTATTTAATGATAACGAACTTGTTCAATATAAATTCGTAAAATAAATTGAAAATGATAAATCTGCGTGTTAAATGTGTGCAGGTGTGTAAAAGATGATGTTTGGTAGTAAAGCTAAACTTAATTATGAAATAAAAATAAAATTACTATTAAAACTTCTAGCAATATCATATAGGATAAACGGCAGTGCATAATCGCAATTTACAGATAAATCGCATTTGATTGTGGAATTTAGAGTTAGATTGATGGATGACTCGTAATATATAGGAATGAACTTATTTTAACAGCTCTAGACGAAAAAATTGAGAGAATGATAAAACAGCGCGAGGCCAAACAAAACCAAGGTATTTGGTGTGCCCCCCCCCCACTCCGTGCCCCCACCACTATGCTCTCTAACTGTCTCTGATGATACCCCTTCTTTTCTGTTACAAACGCAACTGAATACAAAAATGCACAATTTCTCTGTTGTCTACAATAATACAATACTAACAATCAGAAAATATATACCAGTGAAAACAGAACAGAAATGTTGATGTATGTACAGGAATGAAAATGTAATATTATATAGGCACACTTGTTTTTACTTTAATAACCGCTTGAAGCTATGACCGATTTATCTCTTTATGATAAAAATGCCCAATTTGAAATGACGGATTAATCTATCCATATTAATAAATAAAAACATAACATAAATCAAAAATTGTAATACAATAAATTATAACTTAGAATATAAACAGCGCTCAGTAATTGTTGTTTGAACAGTTCTTACAGTTAACCATACTCGTTCTAAAGTAACAGACCATTGCGCCTTAAGTTTCTTTGGTTGTGATATTTCCTAAACAATAAGTTTTTGGGAGTTGATTTTAATCAACTCTCCTATGCAGTTACTCAGGCAAACCGAATTTGGACCTAAGCACAAATCAACACTACTGACAACATTTAGTTCTTATCAATAAATTCGATGTAATGAGTTCTTAAGCATTGTTCTTCAAGGAAACTCATTTATAGATACCTTGTAAATAGTCAGATTTTAAATGGTACGAACAATTTAGATAATTTTTGAAGTCGTACATTTTATGTATTCCTACGCCAGAGTTCAACATAGTCTCGTTCAACCAGACGCTTGGCTGTCTCCGTAAATCTCGGACAAGTATAGTCTCTCTTGCTTGTCGGAGATTAACGGATACAGCTGAGAGTCTGGTTCAACGAGAGTGGAGTTCAATTTTGCTTGGATCCATACAATTTCTCATAACTATTTCGATTACTAATACGTAGTTTGATGGAATAATTCTTTGAATATTACACAACATGATTGATATTGAATTTTCACGAAATTCCTGAAGGATTCATATTATAAAAATGTGCGTAATTCAAATATTTATAGGAATTTACTTGCCATGCAAAATAACATATCGTTGATTTTAAAATAAATAACAATCCATAAAATCAACTCCCGTCAGTACTTCAGTTCTTTGATTTTTAGATATAAGTAGGGTTAAAATAATTGATAAAAAAGATATCACTTCTTTCGTTTCTCACCAACGAGTCATATGGTTGAAAAATTTGTTTTAGTTTTATCACATCAAATCAATTCATTTCTAATTTATGAGGTTTTTTAAATTTTTTTTTTTTGCATATGTCATATTAAAAATAATGTGATGATGATGATGATGATGATGAGTTGCTCGTATGTAATCATGACGTCATAGTTCAGGCATACAAAAATCACTATTTCATTTAATCTGTTCTACATGTTTGTGTTGAATGTGAGTTTTGTGTTTGGTTTGAATATTTAGCTTAGTTAATATAGGGTATTAATAGTAATCATCGATGAGAACATTATTATAAATAAATATTTTCTTTCACTTTTAGATGTGCTGGCTACAAAATTCGATGCTAGAGAAATGTTTAAGAAGCTACCATTTCTTGAACGCCTCCGAAATAATGAGAAGGATGGAATTGAAAGATTTTTTGTAGACAAGGTATTTATTATTATTTTTTTTGCATTGTACATGTAAATTTATTGATAAGAGCTAAACTGTTTAAATGTCTCTATGAAGTTTTATGGGGAAAAAAATCTCGTTTTTCGAACAACCCATTGAGTGACATTATACATTATACAGTGCATGTATTCATTGCCACTTTTGACCTCTCCCAATTCGAATGCACTGGGAATGGCTCTCTTTAATTTTAGATATGTAATCTTCAAAACCCACATCGATAGCAAATTCTCTTCCTTACTTATCTGTTAAAAACTAACTGATGCACCCGTGTATAAGGTGATAACCACACGAAAACAGGGCTGATAGTTGCACGATTTTGCAATTGTAACTTAATGGAATCATCAAGTAAGTTATAGGATTTTAATTCCTTCCAAGATCGAGGAGATGTCATGAACAAACACTAAGCTGCATTGCAAGCTGTCGGCAAATTATTTTTTGTTTAGTTATTTTAGTTTACTTTTAAATATATTTTGAATGTCTTTCGAGTACCTTGTCTTTAAAACGTTCTTGTTATATTGTTTGTCAATTAATTAGTAAATCCTTGTAGCAGTGAGTTGTATACTAGTAGTGAAATTTGTACTGCGATGCAGACATCGGTAATTTACAGTTTATGCATACACAGTTGTTCCATTCTGTACTTACAAAGAACAGTTATGAATGTTAAGAAGTGTTCTTCAATCAGATCATATTCAGCTTCATTCATATTTGTTTGACCATCAATATCGGTTAATCGGTCTCTCTATACTAATATTGTCGTGGCGTGAAAGGACCTTGTGAACCGTTAAGAAATAAACTTTCATGAGCTCACAGCTCGTCCCTTAGACAAGAATGCAAGTTACAATTTGTTGTTTTAAAAAAAATAAAATAAAATAATTGGTTTTGTGCGTTTATTTATTCTGAACATTTTTAACTATTGTTGTTTTAAGTTTCATTCACAGAACATTCGTAGAATATCATTTCTTGCATATTTGAATATTATCTTAAAACGATTCTTTTCATGTGTCTGTCAAAACCCTAAAATTAAATTTAACGGGTATAGTTATACATATACCTAGCCATTTTGCTTTCTTCCATAGCTGAGAGGCGAAGCGTTGAAAATGGTATGGAAAGACGACGTCAGAGACAAAGAGAAGGCTGTAGAGGCTCGGCGGAAGTTGATCGAACAGAACGACTCTCATCGAGACGAGGCTGCGAAATGGCAAATCGTTGTAAAGAAGAAAAATGAAGAGTTAGAAGAAAACAAAATAGAAATTAGAGGACTCCAAGCCCAGGTGAAAAGCCTGGAAAATAGTTTAAAAGAGGTTTCTTCCAAGCACAAAGGGGACGTAAGCTCGCAGCTTCGTTTTAACCAAGCCAATGAAAACCAGTTACAAAAAGCTAAGGATAAACTGAGCAATGCCGAGGCAACACTAAGAGACATAAGGAAAAAATTGAACGAAGCATTGCAGAGTCGTCCAAAACGGTTAACACAGAAACAAGAGGTGGAACTTCACGTAAATGAATTTGCATTTCTCTCCGAAGATGTGGATAGATTATTAGAAAAACATGATGAACTAAAAGCAATTGGGTTGAAATATTTCGACCTCTGCGAACAAAGAGACTACTGCTTAACACACATGGGTCATGAACCTGGTCTTGATGCCCCTTCTCTGATAGACGCTTACAGAGAGTATGCAGTTCAATCAGAGGAAACGATGACAGAGCTCAAAACGAAGCTGGAGGAGTATGGCGAAATCGTGGAAAACTCCAAGAAAAAAGCACAGGAGGATGATAAGAAGAAAAACGCCTTCCAGATGGGAGCTACTGTTTGGCAATCCGCTATAATGAACGTCATGCGAAATCAGCTGCAAGATGTTAAGCTGGAAAACCGCAAGAAGGATACTCGAATACAGCTTCTGGAAAGCGATGGTTCTAAATCGAGAGCCAGGATAACAGAACTGGAACAAGAACTGAAGAAACTGAGAAACTCAAAAACCCCTCAAGAGCGATTAAGCGTGGAAACTTTTAACGGGGCCCCGTCCATAAGTACAGATAGAAGTGATCGTCTTGAAGATTTTGACGACGACAACAAAAGGCATACCATTCTTCCACAGATACACAGACAAGTGTTCCCAGGTCCCCAGTACACCGTCCAGGTGAGTACTACAGGAAGAAAGCCAAGTGACGCCACTGGTAGGCCGTTAGGGATGCCCTCAAATAAATATTCCGTCTTCCCCGAAGGACTAACAACAGCTCCCATCCGATTTGAAAACAAATCTCAGAACAAATACGTCTCAAAAAGTATACCCGGACTTGGAGACCTAAAGGCAATGAATTCGAGAAATAAGTTTGAAAAATCTCTCAATCCTTCCAAAGTTCGAAATTAGACATATCACATATATAAAACAACATTATACCAAAACTGAATGTTACAACATACATGTAGTAGTGCCAATATGACATAAAGCTACAACGATTCACAGCGGTTTCTGTGTGAATATTTTTTTTCGAAATGGATCTTCTTTCATATACCAGCAACACCTGGACAGGATAACTTATTGGGTTACATAATTTTATGCATATGCCTTTACCAAGATGTATTTATAGTAAAACTCTGTGATATTTATGTGTTGAACATTAAATTTGTCAAAAGTTGATGTTAGATGTTTTACACTTTAATTTTACTTCCAAAATATAATAGCATTACACCCCAGATCTTCTTTAAGTATATTGTAACAGTGGTTTTGTTAGATTTCACATAGTTGATAGATATAGATTCATCATTCTTCAAAAGATTTACGCATCTAATCCCTTGATTTTTATCAAATATAATACATTTTAAAATACGCATGCTAAATACCGTATGTCATTTTCTCTCGGCGTTTTGAAAATTTGATAATTATCGCTCTTAAAAGACAATGTGCCAAAAAAATCTTTTCCTGACAGATTTTATAGCAATTACATTAACAAGATTTATAAATCATTTACGGTATTGGTCACAAATACGTCTATTTTTGTTTTGTTTATATACGGGGACCAAATTTTGTGAACCAACTTAATAAGATATGAATTATAATTCAATGTTTGTATTAATTTTCGGAAAATAATAATGAAATAAAATATTAAATTAGCTACCAATAATCTATAGCCTACAGTATAACATATGAAAATCAATGTTTTTTCCTTTACAGTGCTTGGCTTATAGGATTTAAAATTCTAAACATAAGTAACAAATTAAGACTACGTTTCATGATGAATTGCTACTTAAAGTTTAGTTATACAATTTTTATTTTTAATTCTAGTTTTTCTTTTAAACATGATTTGTACGCTATCCCCACTATGATATATGAATTATGACTATAATCATTATAAAATGTTAATTACCAGTCATGTTTTAGATGAACCCAACACCTGCTAAACATGTTAAAAATATGTACATAAAATTAATTCGTCATTTTTAGATAGAGTAAAAAACTAAGATCCGTTAATTTTATATTATCTTTACGTATACTGAGTCGATAATATCTCAAAAATGCAAAGTAAATTTCAAATAGGGCGCTGCACTTTTCACAAAAATAATGTTAGACAAATATAGATTATCATAGATCTACACGAAAATACATTTAACACGCACAAAATTGTATCACTTTAATATTGATTGGATCTTTAAAATGTTCTATTGTAAAAGCCGTATTTTACACATGAAAGCATTAACCTACACATTTCGAGAAAAGGAGTTTATATTCCTAATAATTTAGTAAAGATTATTCTACATCCTTATAATAATATCAAGTAAAAAAAGCTTAGTTTTGTGAATTCTAACATTCTACTACATTTTGTTTATGCTATTACAAGGCGTATTAAACTTTACATTTATTTAAAGTTGATTTAGTATTTTCAATTGCTGAAAGAAATTGTGAGTTGAGTTGTTCATTTAAAAAAATAACAAGTTGTAACAATACAAAGGCCTTTATAGTTTAATATTGGTTAAGCAGCAACGTCAATCATATCATTGCATCGACTGTGTATTGCACAAATATCTATCATAACGCAGCATAACTGCAAAAACAATGACATATTCAAACAAATATCGTATCAATATTTAACAAAATTTGACATCAAGCGAACAAATAAACGAGAAAAAAAGTACTTGTTTTTCACTGTGAATCATGTCTTTCGCAAATGAAATGCTGGGGTGTCATGCAGTCGACGCGAGCAACATTAAACCCGGTGCTCTTCTCGAGAGCAAGACAACCACTCTGTTGGTTAGTCGATAGTAGCATTCCAGAGAAGCTTGATTTGGTTGGATCTGTGGCGTTGAACTGGTCAAAGTCAATAGTTTGCTTATTGGTCACCCATTTCCAGTGTCCCTGGAGATCCGCCGAAGTACCAGCCGTCCAGAATCCGGAGGAGATGTATCCACCTGAATTCGAAGATAAGTTGTCTATTCTAGATCGTGGAGTGTTTTGATTCTGCCAACCGAAACGCGACCTAGAAGAATACGGGCTGGGGGTGCCAAATCGCGACCCATAAAAGTAAGGACTGGGGGTGGTTGATCTTATTTGAACCTTTGAGACGTCTACAATAGAGATGTTCTTGCTTGGATCTTATCAGAATAGAACTTAACGGACTATTAAATTAACTTTCTACCATGCGAATTAAAGGAAAATTAGAAAAAATATGAGTTGCTAATTCTCATGTTCCTTTCGTGTGTGGTTTTATTTTTTGTTTCCTTGGATTATTGTCTTATTTATGCACTACATTGCAATGGTGGCTTTACATGAACAAAAAAAACTATATAAAAACAAGTCCTTGCCTGAAAAATCGACAATATATAACAATTCACTTAACATTATTTGTACCTTGCTTTTAAATGATTAATGATTATTATTCCGTTGGATTGGAAATTGCTAATTTAAAAAAAATGATGAATACATCTGAATACTTTTAACCAGTAAGAAATTTTGTCGTGATTTTAGTTATTATAGGGTTTTTACACCCAGACACTTTTTCAAACATCATATAGAATTTAAATGACAACGATGATGGAAATCAAACAAAATGAACAAGATTGACTTTTTATCAATGGACCTATATCGCAAGGAAATATTTGGAACGACCTGCATCGATCCATGTCAGCATCAACTTCATGCATTAAATTCAAATTAACGGTCGGCTTTTGCCGATTTAATGCCCAACAAATTCAATTAAAGTTACGGTTTTAGTTCTTGAAACTTTATTTCTTGAGATAGTGACGTTAAACATTCTTCTTAATAATAAATTCAATACAGTAAAACTGACACGTGTATGTCCAAATACCTGTAATTGTGGTCAGATGACCTTTTATGAACGTGTACTGATCGATGGTTGTCAGGGTAACTAATGTATAGTTGAATGCTCTGCAGAAGATCTACAAATATTTACGTAATGTTATTTTCTTAGAAAAATATCTACAATGAACTACTAAAACATAAATTTCTTTAATTTTCTTATATTACATACAATGACTGTATATATCTATTCATAATTAATAAGGACATGCCAAATACCAAAGTGAAAATAATTCTTTCAATTCTAATTCTGTGCTATTGAATAAAGGTTTATGTTTAAGATTCAATAAAAGAGTAGGAACAGTTAACATACCAGTGCCTCTGGCCAAGAAAACTTTTCAGAGTAGAAGTTGTAGCAGGAGTCTTGGAATCTAACAAAACCATCGGGACACTTCTCCACTGCATCTTTGTTCAGCTTTCCTGGTGCTGAAACAGTATCCAAATCCCGGTATTTGATAGACAGCAAACAGTTTTAACAAGTTCTGTGTTTCGTGCACATGAAGGTAATGTGTTTTAAATTTATGAACCAATCGTGAGACATGTTTACTTTTAATGAACGTTGTTAACATTCAATCGTAATCAATGCGTTTAAATGCTTGTTAAATGATGTCTTTGTAAACTCTTGAAAAATATTTCTATTTTGTTTCACAGGGGAATAACGCTCTAACATTGAATAAAACGATGTGACAAAATATTAAATATTTCATAGATATTTAAATACAGATTTCTTCATTTTACGTGCCCCTAATTTCACAGCCCCGTAGTAAAGTAGTGTAATTCGTTTAGACTTTTGATCTGCACGTGATTTTGACCTACTTCCCCGGGTTCTGTTGCCAAATTTTAGCATGTAAAGCAGTTCTCTCAGTAGTATTTTTTGAAGAATGTTATTATATTAAGTATTTTCACGGAATGTGTCGAGAAATCTGAAAAAATCAGCCCAATACAAGCGCAATATTTTTGAGCCGTAAGTTTTCTTTGTGTGTGACGAACTGTAGTATGTATCTACGAAAGCCGAGAAGGATCATTCGAGATTCGAGATTCAAAATACGAGATTCGAAATACGAGATTCAAGATTCGAAATTCGAGATTCAATATCTAAATTAACCAATCAAATCATGGATCTGAAACCTGTATCCTAGCAACATCAAACTGTTCCAAATAAAGACCATTCGTACATGCTCTTTCCTACAAATAAATGTCTTAATAGCTCTTATGTAATGCTTATAAAAGCTATGAAACGAAATTCAATGATTAATAATGATTTACAACCTCAACGACAACAATCCAGATAGGAATACTATTATACTATTAGTGTATTGTAGGGTATCAATGTCATTGTCGATATGAGAGAGAGAGAGAGAGAGAGAGAGAGAGAGAGAGAGAGTTGTAGTGTCATATTCAATTTTGATTTAGAATTTGAAATTGATTTGATTTGATACAAGCATACATAGACAATTAAGCCTCTCAAAGGAGAAAAGAGAGAAGGTAGCTAGGGTAGGGTTGACCAACTAGCAAGCTTTAATTTGAACGGTGTTAGCGCACGTGTGGTTTACATCGACTCTCTCTCTCTCTCTCTCTCTCTCTCTCTCTCTCTCTCTCTCTCTCATCACCTAGCATTTCCTTTTCCGGGGAGGGGTTTGGGGGTAATTATGATGTCTTACATTAGCTAGCGAGAATGATAAAAAAAAGCATGAACTTTTCTTTAAATTGTGTGCGGATGTTGTACTCAATAATCTGTTTTCAGAGGGGGGGGGGGGGAGGGGACTATATAGTCCTAATTTAATTTGTCAGTTATTCTGTCCCCACTTCGTTCTCTCTTCAATTCCAGGTTTTTTTTTATTTGCTTGGCAAATTAATTTCAAACTTTCTGTGTAGCTCCATAACGATGTACTATAGATAAATTATGAGTAGTTTTACTTTTGATAAACAGGTATATTAAGGAATAAGGAATCATTCTTTGAGTATTATGAGGTGATAATTTAGGTCGGGGCGCGATCAAATCCAATAATGATATATATATAATATGATAGATTTGATCACGCCCCGACCGAAATTATCACCGCATAATATTCAAAGAATGATTCCTTATTACTTATATTTATATAATTTTAAGCCATCATAAGATTAAATATATAAATATAAATTAGCAAACCCCGCTGGCGCCTCAATTTGGCGTAATTTGTATTATGGGTTTTATAGTACAAAATCGATACGTAGTGTTATCACAGGCAAAGACACTGGAAAATGTAAATAAATATATATATATATTTATACTCCGTACTCCGTACTTGATTAAATTTGACTCTTATAATCGGATTTAATGTTCCAATAAATATAGGGTAGGAAAGAGTAGACGGGACTTTTTTGCGCATATCCTACTGTACCATTCATTCAACACAGGTATTAGCACTCATCGAGTTCGACTTTAATTTTTTTATCCACTGGTTTTAAAGCTATTAATTTTTGAAAATATTTCGAATTTTATATGGCCTGATTATATATAAATTAGAGCTGCGTTGGTGCATCTATTTACCCAAATGGACAAAATATAACCAAATGAATCTAAAAAATTAGTTTTAAACGACTCATTTTTAAATTCTAATCGGGTATGTCCTTTAGAAAAATCTTGAACCACATACATGTTTAGCAAATAAAACGACTTGTTTAATTTTTTAAGGGGAGGGGGTGGTGCCGGTAAAAGACATGTATTGTTTGTGGCAGTTAGGCTATATTCTCATTTGTTATAATAGGTAATACTACATATTGATATAAAATGAAAGTTTCCAATTACACTGTACATAGCTTCTATTATGCAGTTTGACCCGCGCGATAGTTTAAAACAGTTTTCAAAGCATTTAATGTAATTCAACCGATCATTTTTGGAAATATTTTTTCTGGATCCCCGCCTGATACGCCCGCCTCCATGTACATTAGAATTACATGTACGTTGACTATATGTAAACATTAACTTAATCGGCTATGTTATGTGAGGATAACATTTTTTATCAATGTATTTGCAGGATAGGTAACAAATTACAGCCTATTTGTTGGTTTCCGCACTGGTTATTTGAGATAATTTGCCGCCATCTTCTATATATTCCCCACACCACACACAGTTTCTTTATTTGGTGTTCTGTGTGTATGGTGTAATGTAGTAGTATATTTAAAAGTACACACATCTTTGCAGTGCTTATTTACATCTTTAGAGAGTTACTTACATACAACGTAAACTTTTGTATGATTTATATGCAATTATTGTCAATTTTGGTGCGGGGGGGGGGGGGGGGTAGGAAACTACAGAGAAACTCAACTACAACAATAGATTTTGAAAAATTCATGCACAATCAAATTTTTTAAATTTTACTGTTCTCTGCACAAGATATCGGCAATGTGAGCAAATTGGCACCTATTATCCCTACCTTTAATTGTACAGAATATGTATCCTTCTATATTGAAAACAATGCCAGAAGTAAGACTCATAATAAGTTGTTGACTCAAGAAAAGGGGAAAAATTGTATTAATTAATAATTCCGTATGATGTGATAATATTTCAATGATTAGTTTATAATCATAGAACTATTGTATGCCTGTATACATAAAAAAATGCTTATATTTATTGGTGAAACCTGGACTGATTATTTATATTTAGATTAAAACATATTTTAGTTACTATAATCTTCATGCGCGGAGGGGGTCTATAAAGGAGGGGGTCAGGGGGTCTGGACTTTTCTCGGGAAAATTGAAGCTTATTTAATTTACATAGTAAAATTATTGAAAATTGGCCTAGGACCCCCCTACCGAAAAAAATTGGCTCCGCTTATGATGCTCTCTACCATAACCGCATTTTTACACAAAAAGGGTGAATAAAGCCGGGGTTTAAACTATTGGTGGTGAAATACCCCAGGGTTCAAACGCATCAGGTTGAAATGCACCAGGGCAAACAAAATCACTTAGATCTGCGAAACACACTGCATTATTACTAGTCTACTTGAATATTCTGTGTAAAAATAAATACAAACAATTATTTAGTTAGCTAGGGAGACGTGAACATAGCATTTATTTGTATATAAGAGCTTGGACTAATGATCTTTATTTAGAACAGTTTGATGTCGCTAGGATACGTGTTTTCAGATCCTTGATTTGATTGGTTAATTAGATATTGAATCTCGAATTTCGAATCTCGAATCTCGTATTTCGAATCTCGTATTTTGAATCTCGTATCTCGAATGATCCTTCTCGGCTTTCGTATGTATCTCTTAAGGATTACAATCTCACATCTCGCAACTAAAGACCATTTGATGCTCTTAGAAGTTGAAAGCTTTTAAAATTTATGTCTTTTGTCCGCAATCTCTCAGGTAAACCATAATATTCTCACAGTAACTTCTATACTTTAAGGATTTGTGATTGACATATATAACATAAACAATCCTTTTTCATCTTGCAATTTTTAAAATAATTTTTCCTTCAAATAGAAAAGAAGATTTTAAGAAAAAAATATTGAAATGTTTCAAAGCAAAAAGAAAAAAAAATATTTTCTCTTTTAAGCATTGTGTTGAAATAACAAAGAAAAACAACTCAATCAAATATCAGTTAAGTGTGAATTTGACTTTTATTATGTTGATTTCATCTTATTCTTCATAATTGTGTTGTGTTTAACGCTGCGATTTCATGGATTTCGATACTTTCCATATTGTATTATTCCAAATGTATATTTTTTTCATAATACTTCTAAGATCACGGCATTAATTCGTGTAGAAAAATGTTGTGTTAGACTATACGTGATTTGAGATACGTAACTTTGTATGTGTGCTGAATGCTGATGGTGACGGGGAATTTGAGATTTATGACATAGAATATATACTTCAAACTCAGTAAGATGGTTCCGACAGAGAACTTCTACTTCGACTTCTACGACATATTCAAGAGATATACATTACCAGGTATGGAATCGACGTGATTGCAATTAAAACCAATGCCCCTTAAATTTTAATTCAGCCATTGGTATGTCATAATCATATTAATTTTGTGTCATTTAAAAAACAAAAATTGCCCTGTGATTATCCTTTTAATAGTATACTAGTATAAGCAAGCTTAAGCTACAGAGGGAATGACTGGAAGTGACTTAGTGATTTATTTACATTTGATGTTGAGAAATGGCACTTCAATGCGGCTGTTATAGGGAATGACTGGAAGGGACTTGGTGATTTATTTACATTTGATGTTGAGAAATGGCACTTCAATGCAGCTGTTAGAAAGAAAGACTCTCTTGTTGTATTTTAGATACTGGTAGCTGATGTATCCAGAGTTGGTAAGCTAGATTTAACCAACGCCACTGTACTAGCTATTGGGAGCATCAACGGCGATACAGCATTAAAGTTTTTGGTCACAAGTCGGAGTCATTACTTAATTCATTCTTTCATTGTCAGTTGCTGAAGAAGAGTATGGTCTCTGTCACCATAAGCCACACACTTGGACATCGGTTAGAATTAGACCCATTCCCTCAGATCTTGGTCGACTATCAAATATTTTTGCGAGCTAAAGCATATAAAAGATATTCAGCAATGTGATCAAATCTCCACAAGGTAAACACTGGTTCTGTTAAAAGCTGAAAACTGAACTTTATTTATTTTATACCACTGATAAACATGTTATACGACCTATATTGACAAATAAAATCACACATTATAGATGTCCTCTATATGCCTAAGTTTCTAAGCATCTAAGTTTCAGTATACTTTTCTCTTAATATTTTCTACAAGATTACACTTATAAATCAAAGTACTGAAGTACTGTCGGGAGTTGATTTTATTGATTATTATCAGTTTTAAAATCAACGATATGTTATTTTGCCTGGCAAGTAGTTTCTAATCTGTATTTGAATTACGCATATTTTTATAATATGAATTCTCGAACTTTTCCGACAAGAAATTCGAGAAAACCCAATATGAATCATGTTGTGTAATATTTAAAGATAGAATTAATTCCAAACTGTGTATCAGTAATCAAAATGTGTCTAAAAATTGTACACGTCTGGATCCAATCAATATTGAACGAGACTATATTGAACTCTGGCGTAGGAATACATACAACTACAAAAAACAATTAAATTGTTCGTACTATATAAAATCTGACTATTTTCAAGGCATTTATGAATACGTTTCTTTTGAAAAACAATGGTACAGCATACCGTGCACCGAATTTATCTATTTTTTTCAAGATCTAAGTCTTGTCAGCAGTGATGATTTGTGCTTAGGTCCAAACACTGTTTAACTTTCGGTTTGCCAGAGTAACTGCATAGGAGAGTTGATTAAAATCAACTCCCAAAAAGATGCTCAACATCTCAACAACAAGGGAATGTTCACAAAGCGAAGTGATTCTATGTTCAATCTTCTCTTCTCTGTCGCATGTGTGATTTTTTAACACATTGTTTGATTTTTATTTTAATAAAAAGATTATTGATTTAGTGTTTGGGGGATACGACGACTTGTTTTCTTTAGAACAATTTATGAGTTTTCCTTTACCACAATGCAATAAGTGTACTATGTACATTGCGACTTAACTTACTGAAAATAGATTTTTTCTTGGGAACAGAGGGCTTATCAGTGCTGTATGTCATTGAAGAAAATATATCTGTAAAAGGAAACAAAATGGATATGAAGAATGAAACAGCGTCAAATAAGGTGTTCGCGATTTTATATATAATTTGCTGACATACATATATTTGGTACCATATGTGTTTGTTTTAGTTTTTCTAATTTAACAGAAATGTGGTATACAATGTAGATGTTTGTACTGGTTTGCATCCATTCTCACATGAAATAAAAATTAACTCGTATGTTGGTTTCTTCAAGTGCATCGATCAATTAAATGTCCGTATCAAACGTCATACCCAAACGATGTGAAAGTGACTTCGGTTGAAATCTTGACGCTATTTGCCTCATGGCTTTTCTGTCACCCCAGGACAACTATTATGGGAAGTTGCCCTCGAAGCAATGTAATGTATGTATAATGATCTCATGACACATTTTTTAAGAATAAAAATATTGTAAACAAGGTCATAAAACTAAAATTCCGCTGGAGTTAAACTAGCATTAATCTCTAAATCTAAATGTCCTGATGGTCTGATTGTGTGACCTCCGGACTATAAGAATATTGTACTTCCCGTAGAACAGCAATAATATATGATTTTTGCTTTCTTAAACTTTGAGGTCAATTTGATGATTTAACTACCCAAACTGTACTTTGAGGGAAACTAAATCATCATATTGAAAAAAAAAAACCAGCAATGGTTGTGTTACCATATGATTATATTTATGTTGTAAAACAATTATTGTTGGGGTTTTTTTCCAGCTATACCATGAGTTAGGGAGCCAGGAAGTACAAATTTTCCAGAACCGAAAGTGAGTATTATTATATGATTGATTAATTCTTAGCTTTATGATTGGCTCATATCCAACTATCTAGAAAAAAGGCGAACGTTATATTCACCCGCACGTAACCTAGGAGATCAATATAACATTTGATTTTCACTACATTCTACTAAAAAGAGATCGTCCAATGAATTGTCGCCTTTCTCAATTTGTTCGGCAATGGCTTCACACTAAAATCCTCGCTTAATAACAGTCAGTGAGATATGTCTGTATAAATTCATCGCTGGTCATTTGATAACATAATTTTTAGCTACCCTTGAAGTACAATATTCATCTCGCCTCCACCTCGGTGAATATTGTACTTCTCGTGTAGCTTAATCAACGCATTGACCTCAAAAATAGCAATAATTGTATGTTATTCAACTTTTATCGTAGCTAAAACATCATATTGAATGATGACTTAAACACAACAATTGTTTTATTATATGATTCAAGGACGAATTTACACAGACATATCATATTTAGTGTTATCGAGATTTTTGCCGAACAAATTGCATGAGAAACACGATACATGTATTTCATTGGAATCTCTATATTTAGTCCAATGTATGGAAAATCAAATGAAACAGCACTCTATATATATATTATGACGTTAACGTAACATTATTTTTTTTTCTAGATTGTTCGATATCAGCCAATGAGAGAGCTAAAATCATTCAATCATATAATAATTATATTTATTTTACTATTTTCTAGACGTCAGAGCCTGATTTGATTAATTAATAATGTAAAAAATTACTCGTTCAAAACCATTCGATTTTGGGTAGAAGTGAGCGTTATATTCTAGATCAAAGTACGAGCAAATGAATTTCGTAGTAGAAACATGTAATGTACACACTGTTTAACTACTGAAAAGCATGTTCAAGTGCCGAAATTATAACCAAATCTTAGGTTTCAACCAATATTTTTGTGAACTTTTAAACAATCTTGCTAAAAAAGAAACTTAGTAAAGAGTAAATAAACAGGTTGAATTGATATTTCTATTGACAGGCTCAAATCAAAAGGTCCTCCAAACTTATAACGATAGTGAATCATTTGATTTCAACAAGTTAAAATCGTTTTCCTGCAAATACTCATGCAAAGATTTTATTATTATTTTAATGATGTACCATGTAAAATGACATGATGATATAAAAAACTGTCTTACCTGCATTTGCAGAAATTAAAAACCAACAGCAAATAAAGGCATGGATGATAGACGCCATTGCAGTTGCCTTCAAGAAGTTGTCCTAATTGGATGCAGAACAAAAAAAACCGAATGCCTTGCCAGAACCTGAGCGTGTAGTCACATGATTAGATTTTCTGAAAACAACAGATGCGCAGATTTCCCCCAGAAATCCTACATTTTCTGAAAACCAGTGACCTAAAATACAACTTCATCATCAATATCAGAACACTGCCATTTTTCTTTTAATGAAATTATTGGTATTAATCGAGCACTACACATATCGTTATTTCAGTGACAAATCAAGCTGAGCATAGTCAACAAACGTTAAAAAAAACCTGACAAAGTTCTTAATAGACATTTCTTCAGCATAGTGGTGGACTGACTAAAAACCAAACAGAAAGAAATATATATAACATGGGTCAATAATATGGAATATATATATATTCCACATGCACATTTATTTTTGCGAACGTTAACCCTTCATCAACTACTTAGTTTCGGTTTTCAAAGATGATCACTTTGATCCATTGAGTTTTCTCAAAATGAAATGTTCTTTTGTGCATTTTAAATTAGCAATAACCGATCGAGTTGGTTGAGATAGTAATTAGTTTATAATAATGATAATGATAAATGCATTAAGTAGAACTAAATATTGTCAAATATTCATGGTATAAATTTAATTGTTGACTTCAACACAGTAAAAATTAAGATACAAGGGTTTTCGAATGTGCAAATAATTTATCTGTTTATCCATCAAAATGGTTTATTTTCATTCACTGGCACACTTTTGCAGTTCATTTTCGCTTTGTTTTCAAATAATATGCACGTTGTTTTGTGCGTGCTGAGCCGTTGATTGATATCTGGATCCTATCTCTCTTTCGCTTTCGTTCTCGATTTTTTATTTTTCTCTGTCGAGAAAAAAAGCCGCACAAATATTCAAGGAATTTATTCAAAATTAAGGAAAAAAAGAAAAAAAAGAACTCGCCCTCGGTTCATATAAATTTATAGTTTTTGTGGTCATAAATATTGATTAGAAACACGTTCTTTGGTGTGTGTGTGTGTGTGTGTGTGTGTGTGTGTGGTGCAGCTAGCATAGTTATGGTAACTTTTGCGTCACCTTACTTTAGATTCTCACTATGGTCCCCGTTACGCTGTGTAACAGAGTCTCATTACAGTGGTTTCAGTATACGATTGTCTAAATCATGATAATCCAAATAAACTGTAGGAGTATCGTAGTATTTATGCGAATTAAAATTAAATAAGCATTTTCTGCAACAGGATTTAACTAATGTCGGCTGATTATATAAACAATTTCGCAATCGCTGAATATTCATCTGTAACCGCGTTGGTATTGCTTTAATTTACACACGAAAAAAGTCTGATGCATGGATTTTTTTTATCGAAATTGTATACTTCCATCTCTCTTTCCAAAGCATTTGTACAGAAAGCAGTAAATCGTTCACAGTTATATAATGTTCTGAAACTCAAAACAAAAGGTTTTTTTTAACTTTATTGTAAGTCTCACAATAAGCCCAAAAGAAATGACACTTTTACTTACCAATGTTTACCCTTGGACACGTTAATTGCAAATTTGATATATCGACGGGTAATAAATGATTGGACCAATCAGAAGTTCTAAAATGTATTGGGTTAATCTTTCAATTAAAAAAATCCTTTAAAAATAAGAATTAGCAATTAATTGTGAACCTTAAGTTGCAGTGTATAACAGTAATGTTTTCTTGTTTTATGTGTTCAGTTTGTGTATTTTTTTTTTTATTTTATTGTACAATTTTTTGTCGTTTATTCTTTCACTGGTCAACTTTGCATCACATATCTTTTAAAAGTGTTGATTGTTCACAGATTGATACTTCTGTGAATGTTTAGGTATGTACCTTTCATTCTTAATATCTGTCCTTGATATTGAGTTTCTGTTGATTAAAATTTTAGAGAAACTAACCACCCGTGCTCCAGTTTAACCTCCCTATGATTGAACAATGGAATCGTGCATCTGTCATGGATGGCTGCACAACCACCGTCTACATTCGTGATAAAGATGTTTCAGCTACCAATAATCTGGGTATAAATGTTTGAAACCACGTAATATGTTAGGCATAGTCGGACTTACTTTCATTCATTAGGTATGTTGTGTATTATAAATATTAATAGTTATAATGTCTTTTTGTAGTTGATTACTACTGAAATTAGTATAATAGTATATCAATAACTAAGTAACAGTGCTTGCAATTTTAAAATGGTGATTTAAGGAAAAAATAATAAATCTTGATACCTGTAATCCTTTAAATTTTAAATTTTGCATTAATATTATTGATTCTTTACCATTCACTTCAATAAATTTAAATGTTTAAATTACTTTATCAAGAAAAACTAGAGAAAATAAACGTACCATTAAGAATAAGTAAAACGCAAACATTACCAGTAAAATTTTCATTTTATTTAAATTTATATTTCTTCAGTGTCTTTGTGTGTGATAACATTACGAATCAATTGAAATGTATAGTCCAATATATTTTATTAGTGACGCAAATGACGGGCTTTATGAACAAGATGATCATGCCCCGCCCATAATTTTCACCTCATAATAATCATAAAATGACTACTTGTTTTGCTTTTTTTATTATCAATCTTGACTCGACTTTAGTCAAACCAAGGAAACTAGAAAATAAACATGCCTTCTGCTAATGCTACATTTGTTTTCTATCTTCTGTAGAAAAATTCAACGATGAGAGGTGCCACCATTTTCATATTTGTTCTAATGGCTTTTGATCCAAGCCTTCTGATCCTCTCCTCAGCTCGACTAACGAGGGAAGAAATTGTGCAGTTCAATACCACGGGAAATTATGGTGCCTCGGTCGCCGTGTACGAGAGTGACAGTGCTGTGTAAGGGTTTTCTGTTTTATATAGAAAATAAATACAAGTAAAAAAAATTAAATTCCTTTTAAAAAATATTGCATTTTTAACTAAATATTTGCTTGTTGAGTTTCCATTGATTAAGTTTTTACAGCATTCCAATTTATAGCATGACAATTCGAAGGGAAGTATTGATGATACAATTACCGTATATCAGGGGTTTTTTCCGCGTGTATCTAATTTCCGCTTTGTTCGCGACGATTTCCGAATCGCGGAAAATATATCAGCGTAAATTTGATACAAAGTTTCCTTTTTGTAATAGAGTTCTCTCTTTTCTGATGAAGTGTACAGGTAAATTAAAGTCCGGTGAACTGGGTTCAGATAGTTTACTTAGAGGTACAAATTGTGGGATCGGAGGACAAGCGCCAGATAATGACAATGACAATTTCTTTATTCTCTGAACTGCATAAATTACAGTGTTGAGAAAAATCACAAAAAAATTTGAACAATAATACATATAATACATACATTACATGCATTGGAGTGACAATACAAAAGTGAAAAAAAGGGAAAGAAGTATGATTAGCAATTAACCTAGAGAGCTTACTCTCTCAATTATAACTTTAATGAATTTACACAGATTAATCAACAATATTTTATTATTAGTATAAAAGAGTGGTTGAAATTTGTAAACATTTGGTTGTGTGTAGAAGTATGAAGGTATTATAAAACTCCCTTATCTTTGTTATATCTGTACAATGAAATAAATAATGAAATTCATCTCCTATCTTAATACTACGGAAGTGTATTAGTGCCACATATACACTTCACATTTTTTTATTTTCTACACTTTAAAGTGTAAATTGTACACTTTAATCTGTAAATTTCACACTGTAATCTGTATATTTTACACTTTAATCTGTAAATTTTACACTTTATATTGTAAAATTCACACTTTAATCTGTAAATTTTACACTTTAATCTATAAATTTTACACTTTAATCTGTAAATTTACACTTTAATCTGTAAAATTCACACTTTAATCTGTAAAATTCACTCTTTAAAGTGTAAAATTCACACTTTTATCTGTAAAATTTACACTTTAATCAGTAAAATTCACACTTTAAAGTCTAAAATTCACACTTTAAAGTGTAAAATTCACACTTTAATCAGTAAATTTTACACTTTAATCTGTAAATTTTACACTTTAATCTGTAAATTTCACACTTTAAAGTGTAAAATTCACATCCTAATCTGTAAAATTTACACTTTAATCTGTAAAATTCACACTTTAAAGTGTAAAATTCACACTTTAAAGTGTAAAATTCACACTTAAATCTATAAATTTTACACTTTAATCTATAAATTTTACACTTTAATCTGTAAAATTCACACTTTAATCTGTAAATTTTACACTTTGATCTGTAAATTTTACATTTTAATCTGTAAAATTTACACTTTAATCTGTAAAATTCACACTTTAATCTGTAAAATTCACTCTTTAAAGTGTAAAATTCACACTTTTATCTGTAAAATTTACACTTTAATCAGTAAAATTCACACTTTAAAGTCTAAAATTCACACTTTAAAGTGTAAAATTCACACTTTAATCCGTAAATTTTACACTTTAATCTGTAAAATTCACACTTTAATCTGTAGATTTTACACATTTATCTGTAAAAATCACACATTAATCTGTAAAATACTATATCAACACCACATGGCTGTTTTAATTAAATGTCCGACATTTCTTTGATTTTGCTTTAATCATAAACATTGCAATCGAGAAATGAGTTCTCATTAACAGTATTCAATTTTTCAAAAACTGAAACAGTTATGATTAAATTTTCTTAGACAAAATGTATCAGTCTCACATGGCAAATAAATGTATAACGCTAATCGCTTTTTATAATGCAAGCCGTTTCCCTCGTCTCTTTCAATCAGATTAAAATTTAACCTTAAACTAAAAAAAGTGATAAGTCAATGGACTAAAAACTAGCGATCACCACTTACACCCCTGCGAATGTTATTGTCATTCAAATTTTAGACCACGTGGTTTTATTTGACTCTTTCAGTTTCGCAGTAAAAATCGTACCTCGTGTATAAAGTCTATTTCACAGTATCTAGGTTCTAGTAGTCAAATATAAAATCTAGAGGTTTATTGATTTTAAACTTTATCTTCATTAATTGGTGAATAAAATGTGTTCTAGAAATAAATGTAACTATACAAAAATTAGTTTTTGTCTGCTGTTGCAACAACTAACATGCTTAAAAGAGATCCCTCCTGGAGATTAATTTTCGATCCGCGCCTGACCTAGTAATAACATCAATAGTGAAACAGACTATACCATTTTATGCAGAATTTTCCTTGAAAATGGCTCGATATACTAAGTTTTAATGCAAAACAGACACCCATTATTTTTTTTAAAACATTGTATTGCACACCACAAGCATCAAACATGGCTATGGTTTTATTAAGCAACCCAATGTTTATATTTCCAACCACTCTACACGTGTTTGAACACGAACGATAACTCTGTTCTGAATATTATCGTTATATATAAATAACTGCTAGATGGTAAAATAAGACATACATCTTGAAAGCTTTTCCCGTTTTAACATAAATCAAAGTAGGATATGATATGAAAAAACACCAGTACTTACGTATTTTGAGAATATTATCCGAACACTTATACTTCCGCTCGAAATTTCACAGGAACTGAACAAATATAGGTGAAGTCTCGTAATCTTTCATTCGAGCACCTCTGGATTTATTACTTCCTTAGCAACGATAAAGATAACATTCCGAACACATTCGCAGGGGTGACTAATTTATCTGACGGCCAGCCGGCCACCACATAATTATATGGTGGCCGCAACATAAAATGTAGAATTATTTGTAACTATGTTTTGGAGTTTTGACTTTTTGTTCATTTTTATGTTTATGTTTTTCCTCTTCTTTGTCTTATTTTTGTTAACCTTTTCAATAGATTTGTATGCCTCGTTGTTTATTTAATAATCCATTGACAAGCTAATTAAAACGTTCGCTTTCCTTGCATAAACCGATGTCTAATTATACCTGATATACTGGTATATGTAACGGTACATGCCCTATTTATTTATGACTGTTTGCATCTCCGAAAATAATTGTCGGTAATTATTTCACATCAAGGAAAACGTGTAAATGGGTTAATTGTCCGAATTTTTCATTACAAAGAGCGACAATTTAGATACTTTTCGCCACTTTCCTCACAGGTTTAGACAATCGTAAATTATATTTACAATGTGACTTTGAAATAGTGAAAATTAGATTCGCGTAAATTTTATATACCCTTCTAGGCTCTGATTCGCGGAAAAAAAACATGACGCGGAAAAAACCTGATATACGGTACTAGCATATCATACAAAATTTCCAGCAAAACATACATATTATTGATAAATAAAACTTACCTTTCCAGCAAAAATAGCATCGATGGCAAGAAAACAGTACAGTTTTCCAGTACGGCATACCAGTAAACCGGTTACAAATTGGACTTAACTAGATTTTACTTACTACCATTTTTTTCGCAGTATATAACCAAGGTATTAAGAACTTTAACAATGCATCGATTCTGTCTGATAAATATTTTTATATGATTCACTCTTAGGTTCTACATATCAGCCAGTGGTCTACCTGATCATGAGACAGAGAGAGTAAACCCCAATACCGCTACAGCCCAAAACTATAATGTGTCTATTCCAAAAGTTCCCGAAATAGTGTCCGTCCCTGGCTGTGTAGGATTAGGGATGATTGGGATCACAAGAACCGGTGTTGCCATCTACAATCCTCTGGCGGGAGATTTGTCTAACGCCGTAGAGGGGGCGTCTCCCGAAGTATTTGATAAATGTGATGGACATGCGAGTCCAGGTGGAGCTTATCACTATCACAAGATTCCCGAGAGCTGTATGTACAAGGGAGAAGTTGAAGAGTTCATTGGCGTGGCTTTAGATGGGTTTCCTATTTATGGACCGAGGGTAAGCGAGTCGCAGAATGTGACGGAATCAGAGCTGGACAAATGTCACGGGAAGGTTGTCAATGGGAGCTATAGGTATTATGTGACGGGTAAATTTCCGTATTATCTAGGATGTTTCAAAGGACGCGTGGTGAATCCAAACACAATGACACAGTATAACTGTTCCTCGAACAATACACGTAAGTTCATTTGATTAGCAAAGCGAAGTTTTCCAGCAGTAATCAGTTTTCAATCTATTGAATACATTGGTTTTAATTAAATTGGTCTGAAAAAAAACTTTTTGTAAAAATAATGAAAAAAATCTGACAGTGTATTGACACATTATTGTAAACTGCATTAACTTGTTTTTACAACATGTACATGCACGTGTGTTTCTTTGTAATCTAAAATAAAAGAACCTTTAAGTTATTACTAAGTCTGCACTTATTATTAAAGTTTCAAAACATTTGATGACGGTTCACTTCAAAATCGTTTACAGATTGGAATCTGGAGAATTATGGATACAGTTATTACCTCTGTCATTGTGAAAACTCCGGAATGGGGCCCGGGGGAGGGGGAGGCGGGGGTGGACCACGCCCAGAATGTGCCCCAGAAAATCCAAACCGTCCCCGAGACTGTCCACCGTGCCCTCGAGAGGGATGTCCCCCTTCCACGACGCCCACACCAACAACACCATTGAGGAATATCACTGGCGTTGAGGATGGGTCCAACGCAGCCGGTCACGTGGTACAAGAGATCGGAGTCATCGTGTTCTTCTTTCAAGTGGCATTTTTGGTACTTTTTACCAGATGATTAATCAGTCCAAAATGAATTAAGAGTTTTGTCGGTGTGTTCAGGAACAGTTGATATAACATGTTGTATACTTAATATATACGTGACTGTATGATTGTGAT
Organism: Magallana gigas; assembly: GCF_963853765.1. Taxonomy (NCBI): domain Eukaryota; kingdom Metazoa; phylum Mollusca; class Bivalvia; order Ostreida; family Ostreidae; genus Magallana; species Magallana gigas. Next base: position 9,849,553 of record NC_088860.1, on the reverse strand, counting down.
AACTGTTCAAGTGCAAAATCAATAGGATGTTATCTCAAATCATTTAGAAGTAAAAAACAGAAATTCGATCAAGCTGAATATGTAACGGAACAGTCCTATCAAAATGCTCGGTTTGTTCATTAATGTATCTTTTCTTTATAGCATGAGTTTATTTTACATGTATTTTCAATCAGTACCTAAACGGAAAATAAGCGTAATAAATCAACCAACATGCATGTTTTTTTCTTTGTGTTTTTAAATGTTCATGAAATGAACACAAAAGCATAATGTCATGATTTATTTTTGCAAAAATCATATAAGGTCTATGAACCAATGGTCATTTTTTATTCATACATTTTATTGACTTTGGTCTTGTGACATTTAGAATGGATCAGTGGGACAGCAGATGTAACCGTGTGTAAACGTGTAGCTTGATACAAATTGTATGTTGTTCCTCATTTCTCTTCATATTCACATTATGAATAGTTAATGAACGGCTAGGTAGTTCGTTAATGGCAAAACCACATCATGAATGGTCAGGATTCTTTACATTATTAGTGGATACAGAATCATAAGATGTTACAACACAGCAATAGAATTGTACGCGTATGAAAGTGTACATCATATCAAAACTGTAAAAGACTTCCTTAGATAATCAAACAAGATAGGACAATATTAATCGTGAAAATAAAATTTAACCCTTCAATTTCAAATTCAAATCAAAGGAATTTTAGTTTAAAATATGGGCTTGAAATCCTTAATTTGATAAAAAAAAAAAATTCCTGACAACATCAATGTACATGTAACTAACATTTTATTAAGATTCTTCGGAACAGGGACATTACGATACCTCTAGATTGGTTTATTTGAACATAACGTGAGGTAACTAAGGAAGCCTAAATTACTATACAATTCATGACAAAGTTTTCAATGTTGGCTCGTAAATTATTTTAATTCCTCTTGACAATAACTAACAGGACTTATATGTAACTTCTAAACTCTATAGCTAATTAGGAAAAGATACCGTAAAACAGATTATATTTCACACCCAATTAATTGATTTACAAATAATTTTACAAAGGAAAGAAGGTATATATTGTTTCCATGTGTTGTTGAGTTCTCTAAAACCTTAAAACTGGTTGGAAGCTGGGTTTTTTTATGAATATGTTTAGGAAAAAAAGGCACTATTATTTTGATATTATAAAGAATATGTATCAAAGAAAATAAATACACAGCTCTTTACATACGTTATGTTTCTTGGTGTTTTTGTTGGAGTTTTTTTTTGGTTGTTTTTTTCTTTATTTTTTTTGTTTTGTTGGTTTGTTTGTTTGTTTTTTATGACATTCCATCCATTTTTGCACTGGCAAACATCTGGGGTGTGCTCTAACTGTTCGCTTGTTATTTGACCTTAGGTTTTACTGCCCAAATCGTTGTATATATTTATTATTAATCTTAAAGGGTAGACTCGGTGATGAGCTATGCCTGTCAACCGTTACATTTGTTGTACGGTTAATTAGTGTTCCACTGCTTACTTCCTATTTTGCTATTGTTTCTGTGTATGTATATTTACTATACTCTATTATACATGGCTTGGAGTCTTTTTCATCTCCTCCTATTACTGTATTCTTATTCTTTTCGGTGAGTGTTATTTTCATTCCTTTAGGCATATCATCATGGGTCGACCATTATCCATGATCTAGGCACTATCTTGTCTTTACTGCTTTGTTTTTTGCCCATATCTTATGATGCTTCACCAGTATCTTAATATATTGTGCTGCACCCTTCCCCTCACCCCATTGTTCGTCGAATTAAGGTGTTCTTTTCTAGTTCTAAGTTTAGCAGTTTGTCGATCTTATATATTATTATAAACAATGAATTCAGAGATTCCACCAAGAAGGTTAGTGTACTAATATCTTGATTTTAAGAGATATCTTAAAAAAATTGGTTTGTGATGAGATATATTGGTTTTTGTTTATTGAAATCGTGTGTGCCCTTCTTTTTTCAAAGCACTATAGTATATAACGCAATCAAATCGGACCTCGCATGTTTTCTCAATCACTGGTTAGCGATAGGTCAACACAGGAATAAACATGCTAGTAAAAAAAAATGATAGTTATGCATACCGATGTATAACCTTGCACAAGTTAATTCCAAATTTAACATTTCGACGGGTATACGTAATGAAATTAATGTTTTGACCGATCAGAAGTCAGTCCCAATACGTATTTTCTCTTGGTAAGTCAATTTTCTTTGAATTGAAACAAGATTTTAAACATATGGACAATTTCTTGTAAATAACTCAACTTATGGCTACAATTTATTTCAGTGAGTATATATTAACTAAGGACGTTTTTCTTGTTCTGTGTATTTAGTTTGTATATGATTTTATTTTTACATCACGTATCTTTAGGTACGTTTTTGATGAATGGCAAAATCCCCTCGTATACATTTAAATACGGATCATATCTGTGTCGTGACGTTTTTGAAAATCTTTAAGGCTTGGAGTATCAAATACAATCATGTAGATCTAGGTAGCGAGAAAATAAAAACCTGCCGCTGTTACAATCCATGCACATTAAAGAATTTTTTGGGAAGTACTTTTCAATCTGGATAAAAACATTCCTTAATACTATACTAGTATTGAGTTTCTTTGTATCAAAATAAGTTGACAACTGAAAACCAACCTGACATAATATATATATACGTAATAACTGATAGAATCTCGAATTTCCTGAAACATTTTGTGCACATGGTGGCGGATATTTGTTAAAATAAAGACGGACATCCCTCCTACGGTCCCAGGGCACGTCCTAGAGTCGTGCATCTGTTGTGACTGGTTGCATAACCTCTGTCTCGATAGTCTGGGGACTATATATTCTTGGAGTCACTGGAACTACATTGTAATCTGTGAAAGGCATATTTGGACTTACTTTATTTAATGAGTATGTTGTATACATCAAAATATTAACCGATCGTTTTGTTTGTTTGTTTGTTTGGAGCTGACAATATAACGTCATGGTGTAAAAATAGAGCACGTTAGGGTTGTTTCAGTTTTTTGGCGGTGATTTTGTAAGAAGCAAAACAATTTGAATACCAGTGTAATTCTCTAAATTTAACATTTTCATAAACGTTATAGCTATTCTAATATGTACTTTCTTAGATTTAAATGTTATATTATTTAATCAACAAAATCTATTTGAAAAAAAAAACGACTATAGTAACGGAAGGTTTTGTAAAGCGCAAATACAGTAATATTTCAAACTATTTATGTCCGTCAGCCTGCTTGTTAATACCTGATGTTTCATTTACTTTCTATGTCATATATAAGAAATTAATGAAAAAGAATCACCGAGAAGATTAAAATAAAATAAGTCTTTCATTTTGCCATATCTGTAGAGATACCATAAAATTGTACACCAAGTAAATTGCTTTACACAATGTATATTTAGTCGACTGTACACGTGGAAGATCAAGTTAAAGATGTTTTCTGTATTTCGTACTACAGTTGAGTTGTGTTCGCTTTTTGTAGGGAAATATAAGATATGAGGAGCGCAACCATTTGGATATTTGTCCTAATGGCTTTAGGTCCAAGTCTTATGGTCCTCTCCTCAGCTGGACTAACGAGGGAAGAGATCGTGCAGTTCAAGGCCACAGGGAAGTATGGTGCCTCGGTCGCCGTGTACGAGAGTGACAGTGCTGTGTAAGGGTTTCATGATTTCTTTTGAAGGCTATAATTACCTCGATCCTTATGAAGAAGTACCCTGTTTAAAGATAAAGGAAAGTTAAATGTCTAAATTTAAAGATTTTTTCTTGTTAGTTTATTGGCCAAAATTATTATATAGCACAGTTTAAGTCAGATCTTACGATTAGTTATATAATTTGTTGATCACCCAGATCCTTAACAATGGGCAATACGGTGTTTCCAAATAATATATTGATAAAGACTTGATAAATGTAATGCATAATGATACAGTGTATTAATTACCGTTTAATTCCTAGATTGTACATATCCGCCAGTGGTCTACCTGATCACGAAACGGAGAAAGTGAACCCCAATACCGCTACAGCCCAAAACTATAATGTGTCTATTCCAAAAGTTCCCGAAATAGTGTCCGTCCCTGGCTGTGTAGGATTAGGGATGATTGGGATCACAAGAACCGGTGTTGCCATCTACAATCCTCTGGCGGGAGATTTGTCTAACGCCGTAGAGGGGGCGTCTCCCGAAGTATTTGATAAATGTGATGGACATGCGAGTCCAGGTGGAGCTTATCACTATCACAAGATTCCCGAGAGCTGTATGTACAAGGGAGAAGTTGAAGAGTTCATTGTCGTGGCTTTAGATGGGTTTCCTATTTATGGACCGAGGGTAAGCGAGTCGCAGAATGTGACGGAATCAGAGCTGGACAAATGTCACGGGAAGGTTGTCAATGGGAGCTATAGGTATTATGTGACGGGTAAATTTCCGTATTATCTAGGATGTTTCAAAGGACGCGTGGTGAATCCAAACACAATGACACAGTATAACTGTTCCTCGAACAATACACGTAAGTTCATTTGATTAGCAAAGCGAAGTTTTCCAGCAGTAATCAGTTTTCAATCTATTGAATACATTGGTTTTAATTAAATTGGTCTGAAAAAAAACTTTTTGTAAAAATAATGAAAAAAATCTGACAGTGTATTGACACATTATTGTAAACTGCATTAACTTGTTTTTACAACATGTACATGCACGTGTGTTTCTTTGTAATCTAAAATAAAAGAACCTTTAAGTTATTACTAAGTCTGCACTTATTATTAAAGTTTCAAAACATTTGATGACGGTTCACTTCAAAATCGTTTACAGATTGGAATCTGGAGAATTATGGATACAGTTATTACCTCTGTCATTGTGAAAACTCCGGAATGGGGCCCGGGGGAGGGGGAGGCGGGGGTGGACCACGCCCAGAATGTGCCCCAGAAAATCCAAACCGTCCCCGAGACTGTCCACCGTGCCCTCGAGAGGGATGTCCCCCTTCCACGACGCCCACACCAACAACACCATTGAGGAATATCACTGGCGTTGAGGATGGGTCCAACGCAGCCGGTCACGTGGTACAAGAGATCGGAGTCATCGTGTTCTTCTTTCAAGTGGCATTTTTGGTACTTTTTACCAGATGATTAATCAGTCCAAAATGAATTAAGAGTTTTGTCGGTGTGTTCAGGAACAGTTGATATAACATGTTGTATACTTAATATATACGTGACTGTATGATTGTGATAACTGTTCAAGTGCAAAATCAATAGGATGTTATCTCAAATCATTTAGAAGTAAAAAACAGAAATTCGATCAAGCTGAATATGTAACGGAACAGTCCTATCAAAATGCTCGGTTTGTTCATTAATGTATCTTTTCTTTATAGCATGAGTTTATTTTACATGTATTTTCAATCAGTACCTAAACGGAAAATAAGCGTAATAAATCAACCAACATGCATGTTTTTTTCTTTGTGTTTTTAAATGTTCATGAAATGAACACAAAAGCATAATGTCATGATTTATTTTTGCAAAAATCATATAAGGTCTATGAACCAATGGTCATTTTTTATTCATACATTTTATTGACTTTGGTCTTGTGACATTTAGAATGGATCAGTGGGACAGCAGATGTAACCGTGTGTAAACGTGTAGCTTGATACAAATTGTATGTTGTTCCTCATTTCTCTTCATATTCACATTATGAATAGTTAATGAACGGCTAGGTAGTTCGTTAATGGCAAAACCACATCATGAATGGTCAGGATTCTTTACATTATTAGTGGATACAGAATCATAAGATGTTACAACACAGCAATAGAATTGTACGCGTATGAAAGTGTACATCATATCAAAACTGTAAAAGACTTCCTTAGATAATCAAACAAGATAGGACAATATTAATCGTGAAAATAAAATTTAACCCTTCAATTTCAAATTCAAATCAAAGGAATTTTAGTTTAAAATATGGGCTTGAAATCCTTAATTTGATAAAAAAAAAAAATTCCTGACAACATCAATGTACATGTAACTAACATTTTATTAAGATTCTTCGGAACAGGGACATTACGATACCTCTAGATTGGTTTATTTGAACATAACGTGAGGTAACTAAGGAAGCCTAAATTACTATACAATTCATGACAAAGTTTTCAATGTTGGCTCGTAAATTATTTTAATTCCTCTTGACAATAACTAACAGGACTTATATGTAACTTCTAAACTCTATAGCTAATTAGGAAAAGATACCGTAAAACAGATTATATTTCACACCCAATTAATTGATTTACAAATAATTTTACAAAGGAAAGAAGGTATATATTGTTTCCATGTGTTGTTGAGTTCTCTAAAACCTTAAAACTGGTTGGAAGCTGGGTTTTTTTATGAATATGTTTAGGAAAAAAAGGCACTATTATTTTGATATTATAAAGAATATGTATCAAAGAAAATAAATACACAGCTCTTTACATACGTTATGTTTCTTGGTGTTTTTGTTGGAGTTTTTTTTTGGTTGTTTTTTTCTTTATTTTTTTTGTTTTGTTGGTTTGTTTGTTTGTTTTTTATGACATTCCATCCATTTTTGCACTGGCAAACATCTGGGGTGTGCTCTAACTGTTCGCTTGTTATTTGACCTTAGGTTTTACTGCCCAAATCGTTGTATATATTTATTATTAATCTTAAAGGGTAGACTCGGTGATGAGCTATGCCTGTCAACCGTTACATTTGTTGTACGGTTAATTAGTGTTCCACTGCTTACTTCCTATTTTGCTATTGTTTCTGTGTATGTATATTTACTATACTCTATTATACATGGCTTGGAGTCTTTTTCATCTCCTCCTATTACTGTATTCTTATTCTTTTCGGTGAGTGTTATTTTCATTCCTTTAGGCATATCATCATGGGTCGACCATTATCCATGATCTAGGCACTATCTTGTCTTTACTGCTTTGTTTTTTGCCCATATCTTATGATGCTTCACCAGTATCTTAATATATTGTGCTGCACCCTTCCCCTCACCCCATTGTTCGTCGAATTAAGGTGTTCTTTTCTAGTTCTAAGTTTAGCAGTTTGTCGATCTTATATATTATTATAAACAATGAATTCAGAGATTCCACCAAGAAGGTTAGTGTACTAATATCTTGATTTTAAGAGATATCTTAAAAAAATTGGTTTGTGATGAGATATATTGGTTTTTGTTTATTGAAATCGTGTGTGCCCTTCTTTTTTCAAAGCACTATAGTATATAACGCAATCAAATCGGACCTCGCATGTTTTCTCAATCACTGGTTAGCGATAGGTCAACACAGGAATAAACATGCTAGTAAAAAAAAATGATAGTTATGCATACCGATGTATAACCTTGCACAAGTTAATTCCAAATTTAACATTTCGACGGGTATACGTAATGAAATTAATGTTTTGACCGATCAGAAGTCAGTCCCAATACGTATTTTCTCTTGGTAAGTCAATTTTCTTTGAATTGAAACAAGATTTTAAACATATGGACAATTTCTTGTAAATAACTCAACTTATGGCTACAATTTATTTCAGTGAGTATATATTAACTAAGGACGTTTTTCTTGTTCTGTGTATTTAGTTTGTATATGATTTTATTTTTACATCACGTATCTTTAGGTACGTTTTTGATGAATGGCAAAATCCCCTCGTATACATTTAAATACGGATCATATCTGTGTCGTGACGTTTTTGAAAATCTTTAAGGCTTGGAGTATCAAATACAATCATGTAGATCTAGGTAGCGAGAAAATAAAAACCTGCCGCTGTTACAATCCATGCACATTAAAGAATTTTTTGGGAAGTACTTTTCAATCTGGATAAAAACATTCCTTAATACTATACTAGTATTGAGTTTCTTTGTATCAAAATAAGTTGACAACTGAAAACCAACCTGACATAATATATATATACGTAATAACTGATAGAATCTCGAATTTCCTGAAACATTTTGTGCACATGGTGGCGGATATTTGTTAAAATAAAGACGGACATCCCTCCTACGGTCCCAGGGCACGTCCTAGAGTCGTGCATCTGTTGTGACTGGTTGCATAACCTCTGTCTCGATAGTCTGGGGACTATATATTCTTGGAGTCACTGGAACTACATTGTAATCTGTGAAAGGCATATTTGGACTTACTTTATTTAATGAGTATGTTGTATACATCAAAATATTAACCGATCGTTTTGTTTGTTTGTTTGTTTGGAGCTGACAATATAACGTCATGGTGTAAAAATAGAGCACGTTAGGGTTGTTTCAGTTTTTTGGCGGTGATTTTGTAAGAAGCAAAACAATTTGAATACCAGTGTAATTCTCTAAATTTAACATTTTCATAAACGTTATAGCTATTCTAATATGTACTTTCTTAGATTTAAATGTTATATTATTTAATCAACAAAATCTATTTGAAAAAAAAAACGACTATAGTAACGGAAGGTTTTGTAAAGCGCAAATACAGTAATATTTCAAACTATTTATGTCCGTCAGCCTGCTTGTTAATACCTGATGTTTCATTTACTTTCTATGTCATATATAAGAAATTAATGAAAAAGAATCACCGAGAAGATTAAAATAAAATAAGTCTTTCATTTTGCCATATCTGTAGAGATACCATAAAATTGTACACCAAGTAAATTGCTTTACACAATGTATATTTAGTCGACTGTACACGTGGAAGATCAAGTTAAAGATGTTTTCTGTATTTCGTACTACAGTTGAGTTGTGTTCGCTTTTTGTAGGGAAATATAAGATATGAGGAGCGCAACCATTTGGATATTTGTCCTAATGGCTTTAGGTCCAAGTCTTATGGTCCTCTCCTCAGCTGGACTAACGAGGGAAGAGATCGTGCAGTTCAAGGCCACAGGGAAGTATGGTGCCTCGGTCGCCGTGTACGAGAGTGACAGTGCTGTGTAAGGGTTTCATGATTTCTTTTGAAGGCTATAATTACCTCGATCCTTATGAAGAAGTACCCTGTTTAAAGATAAAGGAAAGTTAAATGTCTAAATTTAAAGATTTTTTCTTGTTAGTTTATTGGCCAAAATTATTATATAGCACAGTTTAAGTCAGATCTTACGATTAGTTATATAATTTGTTGATCACCCAGATCCTTAACAATGGGCAATACGGTGTTTCCAAATAATATATTGATAAAGACTTGATAAATGTAATGCATAATGATACAGTGTATTAATTACCGTTTAATTCCTAGATTGTACATATCCGCCAGTGGTCTACCTGATCACGAAACGGAGAAAGTGAACCCCAATACCGCTACAGCCAAGAACTATAACCTGTCCATTCCCAAAACTCCCGAAATAGTGCCCGTTCCGGGCTGTGTGGGATTAGGGATGATTGGGATCACAAGAACAGGTGTCGCCATCTACAATCCTCTGGCGGGAGATTTGTCTAACGCCGTAGAGGGGGCGTCTCCCGAAGTGTTTGATAAATGTGATGGACATGCGAGTCCAGATGGGGCTTATCACTATCACAAGATTCCCGAGAGCTGTATGTACAAGGGAGATGTTGAAGAGTTCATTGGTGTGGCTTTAGATGGGTTTCCTATTTATGGACCAAGGGTGAGCGAGTCGCAGAATGTGACGGAATCAGAGCTGGAAAAATGTCACGGGAAGGTTGTCAATGGGAGCTACAGGTATTATGTGACGGATAAATTTCCGTATTATCTAGGATGTTTCAAAGGACGCGTGGTGAATCCAAACACAATGACACAGTATAACTGTTCCTCGAACAATACACGTAAGTTCAAATACGCATCAATGCATTCTTTTGCAAAACTCAGCTCTCCAGCAGAAAGCATTCTTTAGTATTAAAATTTTTTACATCCTCTGATCATGAGTATTTTCTCCTTTGTTTCTTAAGCAAACCGATTGTGATTCATATCACTATGGATAATGACAAGGTTAATATCTACATGACTCAGTTCTAACCAGTTTATTACAATTTGATTTTAAATTTCCTTCACGTTCGTTTACAGATTGGAATCTGGAGAACTATGGATACAGTTATTACCTCTGTCATTGTGTAAACTCCGGAACGGGGTCCGGGGGAGGAGGTGGAGGCAGGCCACGCCCAGAGTGTGCCCCAGAAAACCCAAACCGTCCCCGTGACTGTCCACCGTGTCCTCGAGAGGGATGCCTTTCTCCCAAGACATCTACACCGAAAACATTCACGGGAAATATGACTGGTGTACAGGATGGGTCCAGCGCAGCCGCTCACGTGGTACTAGAAATCAACGTTCTTGTGGTTTTCTTTCAAATGACATTTTTGTACCTTTTACCAGGTGATCATTCATAATGAACAAAGAATTTTATCGATGCGTTAATGAACAGTTCATATGACTGTATCTCATGTGTTCATGATTACAGTTCAAGTGAAAAATCAATTGCATATAACCACAAAACTCACACTGAACAAAGAAGATTTCGACCATGAATATACATGTATAAAGGAACAGTCCTGTCAAAAAAGCATGGATCGTCCATGAGTATTTGGTTACGTTGAAACATATTAAGAGGAAATTTTTCCATCAGTACCTAAACGATATTTTTGCGTTAAGAAATTCAACCAACGTGCACGATTGTAACTACGAAAGCCTAATAGGCTTATTTTTAAAAATGTTTAAAAATATCTAATTCGTAATAACGATATGATTACTATAGTATCTCGTAATAACGAGTTGGTATCTCGTTTTAACGAGATACTAACCCCTTATAACGAGATATTTCTTATTTGTATTGTTGGGGATTTTTTGTGCTATTAATTTTGTAAATGAATAAGCATAGACATAGTATACCTAGGGAGTTAGAAGAGATGAAACTGATCAGAAATAGTCACAAACATTAGGAGACAGAGTGCCATGAATGTTTCATAATAAAAGCTATTACTTACTATGTACCTTTTAATATGCAGGATCCAGAGATATACCTACACGAACATACAATTTGAAATCATTCTCAAGGTGACCGTACGACAGTATAATTGTTACAATATAGACTATTGTGTCAAAATACTTTATGCATGAAGAATTCGACACGAGAGGTCGAACTTTGTGCTGTTAAATTAGCAATTCGTGTACCTCTGTACACGCTTAAAGTTATTTATAGAACAAGAGGGGTACTCTGTCTAGTTTAAGATGAATAAAAAGAATTGTATAAAAGATTAAGATAGTGATAAAATAGATGAATAAAATGGGACGTCATCTGTTTCTTGCCAATTTCATTATAATTGTTTTTCTCTCTCCTTGTAATTTAAGTACACATACATGGTTATGATGAGCCACTTTCAACATTGTGCAATTTATATATCCATGGTAAGGGGTACTAGTGTTAGGAATGGACTCAAATGATCAAATTATTATGCAATTTAAAAAAAAATTTAAACATTTAAATGTATATTACAATATATAAATAGCTTCTTTAAACCCTCAATGCTCATCCTAACCTTTGCAAGAATCCCAGTACCAAAGAGGGCATTAAACAAGATAACTGCAAATTGGCAATATGACCAGTCAAGCCCCCTCACCATCCCGACATGACCTCTGACCCTAGGGTCAAGAACTTCCGAAATCTGCCAAGAGACCTCCTTCATCAACGTACATGTACATGTAACTGTCCAGTAGTATTTAAGGTTTTTGAAGAAGCAATTCATTTTATGAACACTTGAAGTCTATCCTGAAAGGAGAAAGAAAGAAGGGAAGGAAATGCATGTAGGGTCATCAAACGTTTTTGACAAATTCGTTTTGACCTTGGTCATTGACCTTTAAATTAAAGAGTTCTTCTTGCAATATTCTTTGTACTGCATACTGACATTCTTCATATTGTCTTCTGGGCATGAGACAGAAAGATCATAATAATATACATCAATACCAGGCAGGTGTATGAAAAAGAAGCTCTATTATTCATCATTTTTTTAATATGAAAAAGAAAAAGTGACATATAATCAAAATGAGTTAAATGGTTTCAGTCTACATGTATATAACAACATAATTATTTCTCCATCAGACTGCGTCCTGCAAACATGAACACAATATCACACACAAATTCTCTCTCAAACATCCTCATCAATAAAATTGAAGTCCATTCTTCATTGCTGCCCATTTACTCCACTGACTTTTACGCTTCACCCAATCCGATCTAGAGCTTCCAGTAGTATGATGCTGTTACCACGGACCACCTATATAAGAAAAGGTAGAATGTGATAGCTAGTTCAAATGGATGAAAATGTATAACCTGAATGTGAAAGTTCATAGTTAATTGACACAACATCAGTCTTTGGTTTTGTTTTCCAACTGCTTGAATGTATTTACCGGTAACATGCATTGATAGCTTGTTGTTTTTAAATACATAATAAAAATCTAGCCCAAAAATTTATAAAAAAGAAATATTTAATGCCAATGCCTGTGTTTCCCATGAGTGTTAAAAACCTACCACCATTCCTATTTGATTTCTCTCTCCAAGTTTTGTTTCTTCTATACATTCATCAACAACCAAGTTCATGAAGGGGTCAAAACCTCGTAGAATTCCTTGGATTTGTCTGCCTCCATTTAGTTTCACTAAATAAAAGATATTAATGTCAGAGAAATCAACGTGTACATGAGAAATGACACATTTTGATTTGAAAAAATGATTTACAATATATACCAGTACTAAAATTAACATCATTTATTGACAATTATAGGGTACAAGATTTTTCTTATATCATAAATAGTATGATCAAAGGGTGAATATTATATATATAGGTTCTCAGGCAATTATATTTGTTAATTGACAACATGTTGATGCACACTTACAGTTTATTTTCTTTTCCATGTACCTGTAAAGAAAAAAAATTACTATTGAAACAATGTAGTATAATATACTAGTCCATATTATATATTCTAAATATTTCACACAAAAGTTATACAATCTTTAAACATTATATGCAACTTGACTGAAATTATCGATATCACCTCATAATACTTAAAAAGTGATTTCTTATTCCTCAAATAAAGCAATCAAAGTTATTTACACTAAACAAGATGTAACGCTTTTTTCACCCTCAATTGAAAAATATCAAAATCATGGTAGATTTTTTTTTTTAAAATCACTGAATTAATGGGGACCAGTGACAAGTGTTTAGGGATTCATCCTTAAACTTCAAATATTCTTGAAATAATGATTAGTGTAATAACAATTTTCTAATTGGATAAAACCATAGCAAAGAAAAGGATATATTTCAGCATTGTCTACTAAATAAAACAATGTGCCAATAATTAGCTGGAAGCGTTTTTAAAAGTATATAACGTTCTTTTATTAAGTTGATCAAGTGTATTTATTCACTCAAATTAATTCCTACTTCTAAACAGAGACATAAATATTGTTATGTTACCTATGTCTCTGTTCTAAACATAGAGCCTGTAAAGAATTCAACATTTCTTGTGAAAATAGACATTTGACACTGTTTCTAAGCTGTTTTGTCTCTCAAATAATAATTTAGAATTAACGATATGACAGGCTAGTTTCGATATATGACATGGTTATATAACAAGATAAAGACAGGTATCCAAAGGGGGATAGCTATTGATATTGTTTCCCAAAAACGCTTCAAGCGTCCACCTTACGTACGTGAATAAATGCATTATACTTCAGAATAACTTAAATATAATAAAATCTATGACAGCTGAATATTCAAAAATACTAATTACTTTTTCAACTCTGGTGGATGGGCTTTACTCATTGTGATATTCTACAGATTGTCGGTCCTATTTTCTCTTTTCTGAAAATGCCGGCAAATCGCTTTGTTTACGTTTCGTCTGTGTCATTTGAATGCTTATAATAAATTATAAAGAATTAGTCTGTAAAGGTCAGTATTGAACTCAGTGATTGATAAACTAATATAAACTATTATCAAAGTAATAAAGAAAGTAATATTTGTTCCAAATTCACCCTAATATCCTTAAAATACAATACAGCCAAACGAACGACCTATCTAGTAAAAATATCCACATCAATAAAATGTTTAAATAATACGTCACTGTTTTCTGTGCACAGTATTTAGCGCCATATTTGATAAATATAATCATTTTTATAGAGAACGGTTTTTCATTTAACTGTGCTCGGATTCTTTCATTAAGTTCCTATTGATGAAGTGAGTACCTAAACAAATGTGTTATATCCTCTAGAATCTTATTATGGTTTCATTAGCGTGTATTATGTTTCGGTTTATACCTACTTAAACGTTGCATAGTTTTATGTTTAAAACTGTCAGTTTGATTTATGTTCCTTTTTTTTTGAAACAGTAGTGACAAAATTTTATTATGACTGAATTCATAATTACCTGAATACAATCTTTGTAAGGAAAAAATATGCTCGATCTGTACATGGTCCCCAATCGAGTTTTATAGAGTGCTTTTAGATATTATAGTTTTACAATAATACATGTTTTTGAGGGGTTTTTTTAAGTAATAGTTTACCATCTTTTATGCACATTGTATTTAATAATAATTTCAATATGAAAGAGTCACATTATACATGTATTGAATGCTTATGAAGGCAACAAATGCTTTTTGGAGTCAGGACCTGAAGACACAAATTTTGTCCAAGGCTCAATATATAGGAGTAAGGACACAGCAACATGTACAGTCGTTTGACCAGTTCCGAATTTTGCCCAGTTCGGAATAGTTCAGAAGTTATAAAGCAAAAAATTATTAAATAAAAAATGGAGAAAAAAATCAATACCTTTAATATATAAAACAGGTGTTAATGCTTGATTGAATTCTGCAGTTGTTTCATTTTTTACGGTCATATATGTATTTGATATCGGTCTTAGATTAGTTGACTTTGTATTAAATCCAGGTCATTGCAACGCTAATTTGTGCATAAAATCGTCTGTTGGTGCCTGAAATTTCACTTGTAACAATTTTTTTTTTATCAAACGTAGGTTTAATATGTATTTTAACATACCCAAAAGCATACAGGATAAAAAATAAAATACATACGCAAGTGGATGCAGAATTTTATTGAGTCATCATTTTACGAGTTCCGAATACCTAATTTGTTTCCCTCTGTTTTAGAATTGAATGAAGGGGTGGATTAAAACAAATACTTCTGGAATTCATTAAATGTCTTTCTCAGTCTTGAATAAATCATATTGTATCATAATAATGATAAGTGGAGGTGCTGCGAGTGTATTGCGACAAGATGTTAGAAACCAGGCGAAATTATTGTTACGGGGATTTTGTCTGTCATTTCAGTGCAAATCAAACTATATTGTTAAGAAAATACCAATAACTGAGATGTTTGCACTTAATTTGTTATTCAACTGGTTCAATAAATGGTTTTAGGGCCGAAACTTTTTTATCTATTTTCCATATGTATAGAAACAGTTATGCTATTCGGAACTCATCGGCTTATTCGCAACTGGTAAAATGGCTTCCTGCGGAATTAATTACAATAAAATTTTAATTAAAAAAAATTAAATGCAGTAATATTGCATTAATATCAGCAGGGATATGGTGTATATAGGCCAATAAATCAGATCTGAAAAGAACACCCAGGAAAATTTTCAACACCGCCAAATCTGTACCCTATTTGGAACTGGTCAAACGACTGTACTTATACAGTCAAACTTCATTATCTGGAACTCGATGGGACTTTTTAAAAACTTCATGATATCAGAGTAATCAAGAAATTGAGGGTAAAATACTTTAAAAATAAGTGGTTGGGACTTATAATCACTTCGACATATCCACTGTATTCGAGATATCAGTGTTCAAGATATCGAAGTTCAACTGTATCCATTAAATCAAATGTTGCCTGAATACCAATCAACAACTGTTTTGTTACACCCTCCTATACCTTTCACTATAGGTGCAACTTCATGCAAGTACAATGTACTTTAACGTGTTTAAGTACCAACCAGCCCTTCATGTTGCACAACTCTTTAGCTATTTCCGTTCTGATGAGATCAAATAAATATAGCTCTGACCTAGCAGTCTAAAGTTGAACTGGCAGACAGGTCAACATTGACTTTGTTAAACTGGTTGACTTAACATTTTGTTAGAAAGAAATATATGCATGATTATACAGATAGAGAATTATATTCATCATTAACATTTACTATAACATATACAAATGGGTATACAGTCTTTGATTTATCTTGGCTGAGGTTTACCTTAAAAATTGGCTCAATATTTTGATTGTCACCTTTATTGAATCTTGAAGCACTCTCCTTAATCGGACATATCTTAAAATTAAGTCAACTTAAGTAATGTGTCTATTAAAAAGGGTATACATATTAAAATCCCTTATGGCAGCTCGAATATTATCGTTATTTCAAATATATAACAATTTTCTAAATGATACTCCTATACCTATCTTGCTAGTAACTGTATTCATTTTGATTCTGCATCCATTTAGGCTCAGTACGGTATGTTAAGGCTGTGAAATTATATTTGATGAATGATGAGACATCTCAGTACATGTATCCCCATTTTAACCAAGACAAGTTATGAAGGAGTCAAAGATTGTGGGTAGTATGTTTATAAAGGAAGGATTCAGTCCTAGAATAAAGTTCAAAAACTGGTAATTCTCAACAGAGATGAAGTAAGACCTAGTTGTAATTGAAATGTCTTATTTAGTCTTACACTTAACTAAATGCTTATTTAGAATGTATTAATAAATACAGATAAATTATATGTATATACTGTATATATTAGGTCGGAAATGTCGGAGAATGATACCTACACTGTATTTGACTCGGAGACACAACAACCCCTAACAGTGACCGTGGCGCCCGGAGGCGGGGATGAGACACATGGTACGATACAGTACATCACACAGGACGGTGTCCAAATACAGCAGATCACCCAGCCAGGTGGAGAAATAGTACAGGTAAAAAAAATTACACTAAATGTTTTGCATGGTTTTCTGATAAATCATTATCCCTTAGTTTGATTTGAATATTGCATATATGTAAAGTGGTCATCTTATCATGGTTTTGTTGAATCTAGTTTATTTGAAGAAAAACTTTTGTTTGGTTGCTTAGTTTTTGAAGCTTTTTAAAGATACCCTGCATACTTAGAGATAGTAAAACATTCTTATTATCACGATTATAGCATGTGAACTTATTTTGATTATTACCATTTATCTTTTATAAAGTAGAGATTTGGAACATTCTTCACGTGGTCACAAATACACATAAGAAATCTGTAAATAAGATTTATATTTTAAAATGGTGTCAACACAACAAGTACAAATCACACCCTTCCTCCCCCTACAAGGGTATTTATTGCTGAATAACAGAAAATAAAACCTTTGTAAAACACCCTTTGAATTTTTGAGTTGTTTATCCCCTTACTTTGCTCTTTTCATTTCACAGGAAGAGCCACAGGTATGAATGAGATTATTTTGCCCATTGGATGATAGGGAATGTTCAAAACTTCAAATAAATTCAAACTAATTAAACCTTCATTTTCATTGGTTGACTGGTAGCCCTTTGTTGACTGGTAGTCCTTTGCTTGTCGATCCTTATGTTTCCCTCCAGATAAAATGGGCTGAGGGGAAATACCTCTTTAAACACTTTTTCTTCAACAAAAAATGTTTGTGTTGGTAAAATTCTGAATAGATTTTTCATTTTCTTGATATCACTTTGACAATGCGTACAACCTGTTAAAAAACTTTATTTCATATCTAACCTAATCTATCGTGCATGTAACAATGTGTAATGTAAATGGTAAAATGCTGATAAAATTGTATTTCATTTATGGATCAAATGCATGAGGTTTGAACATCGTATTTTTTCTGAAAATGTTTTCGGTTTACTGTAATCTGACTTAATTTACATGGGATTATCTGTGAGGTTTTAGTTACCGTCATCATCAGGCGTCCGAGTATTTGTTGTAGTAAAAGGTCAACCAAACCTTTCAAAGTCTTTTGTATAAGAAGGTAACATAGTTGTATCATGAAAATTATACCCAATGAATAAGCTTGCAAGTTAATTGCAGAGTAAAGTTGTCACAAATAAAAGTTATTGAAAATTAGTGAATCCATCAAAAATTGACAGTTGAAAATTAATTTTCAATTCTATTTTTTAGGTTGCAGATGGAACTCTATCTAATTTACAAAACTTCACGAGTGTCTCACAAGCAACACCCATTGCATCAGGGGCAGGTCAGATCGTACAGACTTCAAACATAGTACAGCAGCCCAACAGCCTGATGGTGCAGGGCTCGCCTCAGGTCAGCACCAGTGCCCAGATGACCCCAGCCGTTGGTGTCCCGCAAATGTTGTTCCTGAACCAAGTGACTGTGAATGGACAGACTTCATTCGTGCTTGTGGACGCCAACAACAAACCGGTGCAGCTTCCTCAAGGTAAAGTTGCTGGATATACTAATGTTATACTTTGTAAATATACTTGAATTACACCGTGGTAAATATATATATAAACAAAAAGAGTGATTGAGGCTAATATTGTCAAAAGTACATACATAATTGAGAAGGAATGGGATCTGATTTGTGTACAATGATTTGATGAAATGTGTTAAATATGATGTGAATGAAGGCCAATGTGTTGTTTCATAAATCAATGAAATTAATTGTAACAATTAAACATTGTATTTTGACAAGGTGATGATTAATTAATCAATGAAATTAGTTGTATCGTTGAATTTGTCAATAGTTGATAATACATTTGTTTACTCTTTTAGGTATCCAAGTTATAAACTTACCAACACAACCTGCAAATCAACAAGTACCTGTAGTAAGTACAAATAATGTATATTTTTTTACTGTTTTTCATCAAAAGAATCTGTTGGATGATCAGTGGAAATATAATTAGTGTGTTATTGTTGACATGTGAGGTACTTGTTCATACATCGGCAATTTTTCCTTGCAGAATAACGATACTGGAGAGGAGCCACTGTATGTGAATGCAAAACAGTACCACCGGATTCTCAAACGGAGGCAAGCCCGGGCAAAATTAGAAGCCCTAGGAAGAATACCCAAAGAAAGACAGGTTCGGGCTTAAAAATGAAATCACTGGAACCACAGTGAAATATTCAAGTTGATAAAATATATGATGATGGAAAACGTAGATTTTTGTGGTTCATGTGAAAAAGCAGAGTAATTGATGAAAATTCAATATTGAGATAAAATTTTTATAAATGAAATACAGTATAAGGTATAAATGTAGATTATGCTTTATTTACAAAATAGTATAGTTTTATATTGATTTTATTTTTTAGAAATATTTGTATGAGTCTCGACACAGACATGCCTTGAACAGACAGAGGGGGTCAGGTGGAGTGTTTGTAAAGGGACCCAAGGACAGTGCTGGGGGTGGAGAAGGAGGGGCAGACAAGAAAAACGGGAGGGACAACACCTCCTCCCCAGCCCCCATTCACACCACTCACGTACCAATAGCCATTGCCCCCAGTTCAGCTCAGCCCCAAAGTTCAAACTTTAATATGTCGCAGCTCGCTGCCGGCAATATCCCCAGCGTTTCTCTGAGTGGCCTGCCAAGTAATATTGCACAGCAGCTTTCCTCAGGCCAAATCACCATCTCTACACCCTCCGGCATTCTCAATGTGAACAATATCAATAACTCAAATGGTGCCGAGACTGTGGACACAAAAGGAGACTTTATTACCTCCCTTGCAACGTGAATTTCTGTGAATTTGCTCTTTAGCTTTTTTCTGCCTGTGTAATCTGTTCATATCATTTGCATGTATGCCCTCTGGATACAGTTTTAGTTTCTTTCATTTTTCATATTTGTTTACAATATTTTTTACAACAATAGATGTATTGAAGTTTTGTGTTGTTTACAATAATCTTTTTGACTTGGAAAAAAGAAACATCTGTTTTGGACACGCATATGTGGTTATTTTTAAAATATGTTGTTCATAACTCATCATTAAATCTATTAAGCAAGCAGATATTGAAACAGATTTTTTTCTTGTTGGGAATTTATTAGTGGGAAATATCAGTTATTTTCTTGCTTTTTAAACAAGTTTAATATTTTACTTGCCCAAAACGACTAGGGTACCTGGGAAGTGAAATATCAGAATCGTTAAAAAAAGTCAGGAAAATGTGTGATATTTCCGACTAGGTGTGTAATCCTTTTATCACAGCCTATAGCCAGCGAGCACATGCAACTGCCAGTCACCCTTTTGATTGATAGTAAAAAAAAAAAATTTTTATTTCAAAATTTTATATAAGAAAAATATGTACATATATACCAAATAAATTGAAATGAAAGAGAGCTAATGTTTCCCGGGAATCGGTATCCCCGGTGGAATCCGCCCTCAGGTCCACGGTAATCCTCGACATCCCTAATGCCCACTGGGTGCGTCATCATTCGTAATGTACGCTGTTGCCCCGACCATTGTACTGCCCCCAATGTCGCAACATCTATGGACTTCCAGTCCTCAAAGCACCAAGCTTCAGACGTCACGTCGACTGGCTAGGCCTCGGGAAGTCCTCCACGACCGTCGATAAAACTCTATCGCCACATATTGCTAAACTGAGAAACCCCCGGTGGGAAACTGATTAGAGATTCAGTTACCAGGAACTCAAAATCTACTCCTCAATGAGCCTGTCAGACTGAGCCACACTTGGTACCTGGAAAAAGTGCGGTACCCCAGAGGTAATTTACACCCTTTATATAGCAACTAGTACAGGCACGTAGCATTAGGCCCCCCCCCCCCCCCCCACTTTTTCTCGCAGTAACTAATTTTTTTAAATTTACATTTAAAAAATTGAATTATCATGGAGTTGGCCCCCCCCCCCAACTTATTTTGGAGGATGTAAAAAATTGATATGAAAATAAGGAAATTAGGATTGAAATTGAAGTTATAAACTACGCCAGCCCGCCCCCCCCCCCCCCCGCCCCCCGCCGCCCCCCCCCCCCCCCCGGATTAGGATTTTGAAGATTTTGGAAACTTGGAAACGTCTTATTTCCCTTTTTTTCTTTTTCTTTTTTTTGCTTGTCAAGATTTTTTGGATGAGTCTGCCCCCCCTTTCAGAAACGATGCTACGTGCCTGCAGTATGCCCGGATCAATGGGGCTACTTGCAGGATACTAGTAATACAGACAACATCGAGGCTCAAAACGGGATAAAACATCACTCAAATGCAAAATTTTAATATCTGGTACATGATTCATACAATGTTTAAGGAGGTTGGATGCCATGGTCAACAAAATAACCACCAGATCAGCCTTAAAATTTGAAACATGATAGTTTTGGTCATAAACTACATTGGGTAAAGAGAAAATACATGTAAAATGGGGTTAGTAAAAATATCTGCATTAGATTACCAAATATGGTGAAAACAATTTTCCATTACACAACTTTGGAAGATCAACTAAAATATCACTTTTTGACTACAGACTTCCTTAGTTAATGATAAAAGACAATTCATGTCGACATTGACATGGATCGCAACATATCACATCTAGCTGATAATGAACTGGAAAGTTTGTTTCAATATACCAAACGTCGTTGCATTGCATTACCTTGTTCATATTTTCACGTGCTCTACACATGTATGTGACTGATAGTAGATGTCTGAATAAATCAATTACCGGACTTTTTATTTTAAAGTGCACATCATTTTTTGAGTTACATATAAACTCTCCCTTTGTGTTGTTTAATCATGTCATCACTTTTTTTTTGTCTGGTGTTGGTAAATCTTTTGACAATTCTTGCGCGCAATTGAAATAAATCTGATGGCATTTAATGCCTTTGTAAGAGACAACGTCGGCAAAGATATTTGCAACTGTGATTCATACGAACACGAATCGTTCGATATGGAATATGTATTACAACATAAACAAAAAAATTGTTTAAAGATCCGAGGTCATGTACATTCATACATAGTTCTAGAGAATTCTCACTTAGTCATCGATGTTCACGCAAGGTACTCACTTTTACGTAACATCCGCAAAGTTTTATGGTACCATAAGCGTATATTTGCAACTCCATTGTTCTTTCCCACTGTAAGTCCATACGGAGGAACTGCAATTATTTTTCTATAATTGCAATTGCTCTGTCTGTATACTATGACGTCATAAAGGTGTGACGTCATACTTTTCCATGACGTTATAATATATTATATTTACAGTCTACTGTGTTTTTCCATTAAATTCTGTGATCTTCAAATGCCTCTAAATGCAACAAGTAGTCAAAGGTCAAATTGACGAGTTTTATTATGACGTCACAAACGTTGAACGCTGTAAACTGCAACGTCACAAGCGAAAATCAAAGTGCACGCTCGTGGCTGTTACTGTGGCTCTTCCATTAATATTAACTTACCCTTAGGATAAGATCGGAATTTTAAGGTATGAATCACATTTGCAGACAAGGCAAGACGTTAAAAAATGTAAATATAAGCATTGAATCATGATTTTTTTGAAGTATACACTCTCATAACTGCAGCGGTGCGTTCATACAAATTTTAATAACGCGCTAACGCGCGTTCCTCAATTTGTATGCACACACCGCTGCAGTTATGAGAGTGTATACTTCAAAAAATCATGATTCAATGCTATAATATTTACATTCTACTGTGTTTTTCCATTAAATTCTGTGATCTTCAAATGCCTCTAAATGCAACAAGTAGTCAAAGGTCAAATTGACGAGTTTTTGTTATGACGTCACAAACGTTAAACGCTGTAAACTGCAACGTCACAAGCGAAAATCAAAGTTCACGCTTGTGGCTGTTACTGTGGCTCTTCCATTAATATTAACTTACCCTTAGGATAAGATAGGAATTTTAAGGTATGAATCGCATTTGCAGACAAGGCTAGCGCGCATCATGGAATATGCCAACAGAGCAATTGCTTTTCATAACGCCATGTTCACTAAATAACGTTGTTTATTTCTTAAGGAAGGAGTCTTTTCTGGTTTTCGACTTGTCAAACGTAAATTTGATTAATTGTCCATTAAATCAAGATGAAGGGAAATCAAAATAGTATATTTTTCTTTCTTTTTTACTATCATACAACTTGGCATAGAAACATGTAACCAATGTTTAGAATGGAACAAGGACTATATTTTTGGCGTAGGAAAATATCACATGCTGCGCAATTCAGAATTGCAGCAGATTATATATATATTATGAGTCTGTTTTATCATTTTAAAAACAATAACAATAATGTTGGATTTTTTTTTACTAATGTGAACTAATAATATGATACTTGGGTTTCAGAATATGTTTTTAAAATATGATTTGCCTATCAAATAACATTTTTATAAGCTTTTTAAAGCGCCCATTCTATACATTGATTTTTGTGAAAAAATCACTAAAATCAGTTTTTCTCTCTTATGAAACGGTCAATATATTAGCTTTTTTGTCAATTTATATCTTTATATAAAGTCTTCATAATACATAAAAATTAGAAATATTTTATTATTGGAAGCATAAAAAAATAATCAAAATTTCTTCAAAATTTAAGAAAATTAGAGGAAATGCGGGCTAAGCAATATCAATTTTAGTATAAATATTTATTCCAATTTAGTAGTATAAGCTGATAGACACTCTCATGGTCTATGATTTCATTGAAGATTTGAATCTTCAAATCTTAAACAAATGTCTACAGAACTATAAAGAGCTACACTTATTTTTATCACTCTTTACGTTGAGGAAAAAGGTAGTGACCTTGACCTGACCTTTATCCGAAAACAAAAAGGTAAAATTTAATTAAACTGATAGAATCATTAAGTAATATGATCCGTTTGACTGTGTCAAAATTTCATGCATTTCTTATTATAAGAAGTATGTTTGATAATAAAAAGACTCCTTCCTTAAGTATGCTTTTCAGTATGAGTTATCTCTCTTTTGACCAAAGTTAGATGCATCGTTCTTCCTCCTTCTCCATCATCATCATTCTCGTCGTCCTCGTCAATAAATGTTAGTGCTTAAAAACAAAGGTGGACAGAGGTAATGCGAACCCTATATATTCATACAAAACTTGTGTTGTCAGTCGATTTTAATATGAGCTTCTTCTGTTCGGAAAATTTCCCATCGTACTGCGGAGATTGAGAGTGTGAATGCTGAATAGCATATTTTATTTTGGCAAAATATCATAGAATGTCATGTTTAGAATCGTGTTATTTAATAATAAAACCATAACAGGAAACAGACTGCATTTCATCACTATATGCAATTAACTTTGATATTTTCAAGATACAAAGATGATGATAGATATTAAATACAAAAGAATATACATGTAGCCACAAATTCTTGAAAGCTTATTTTCAGCGTGGTCCTTATATTAATGTTAATTTAATATACAAAAATCTACATGAACCATAAAGGATATTTCATGTTAGAATTGAGGCAGGGTTCTTTATGAAGAATTTTTATATATAGCCTAATGGGTTTTTTATTTGGGGGGGGGGGGGGGGGGCATATCTTGGATTATCAATTTTTAGTTAATACAATAATATACTCTTAACTCTATCCGCAACCCCAAACATACATGTTAGAAAAAAAAATTCTAAAGATACTTTAAAATCAAACTTAAGTACTTTGTCGTGAGCAACTTGTCCCTTGTTCATTCAACAATGCCTAGAAGAACAGAGATAATAAAAGATTGTATCGAAAGCAGAGCATAGTGTCTTTCTGTTGTGTGACAAGATTCAATTCTGTATTTAAAAAAAGATTAAGTCTGGCATTTACATTTTTGTATAATGCCTAAAACAATAGTTCTACATGAAAGAGACTTGTAATTACAGATTCCTAAATAATTTAACACTTCCAGAGTTTTAGATAAAATGTGTGCTAATTTCAAACAATGTCAGATCTTAACCAAATGATACCCGTTAACCATTCGTAGGATTTTTGTACCTAATTTTCTTGCATGGTAATAAAGT
The DNA here is from genome assembly GCF_963853765.1 of Magallana gigas. Lineage (NCBI taxonomy): Eukaryota > Metazoa > Mollusca > Bivalvia > Ostreida > Ostreidae > Magallana > Magallana gigas. The sequence continues at coordinate 9,824,679 of NC_088860.1, read as the reverse complement.
TTGTGTTCTATCATAGTTATAACATAGTAATTGAATTTTGTTTTATTTAGCCGGACAATTTGAGTCGTTTTCTCGCTTCATTTTAAATGATGATGTGTTTAAACTACAAAATCTCTACTAATTTCAATTTTTTCCAGACTCAGATAGTTTGAACTTGTGCAACACCATTTAAAAATTTCAAAAAATATAAGAGGAGTCTCGAAAAACTGCAGCTTTAATTCGCATACGATATAAATTCGTGAAGTTAGCGAGATCAATATTTATTCTCATTGTATTTTGTGTTAAAATTTATTACAGATGGTAAACACTGGTTTGGTCGTACTAGACGCCGCGAACCAGTTTGCCAGAAGTTAATGGCGAAATAGATATGGTGGTTTAACAGTAACCCACACATAGGGAAGTGTAATATTTTCTATATCAAGCAGTATCACGAATACATCTGTTCCCTTCCTGTTTATAACGAAAATAATAAAACAAGTACAGGGGAAACAAGATTACGTATCATACCAACTATTTCTGAACATTTTAAAATAGTTTTATCCACTTAACATAAAATCAACCAGTTTTGATTTTCCATTGAAACATCTATAGTGAATACAGTGTGTATTGCGCGTGTATAAGTGTACGTACATGTAAGTACGGCTTTAAAATATGGGGCGTACTTTCTATGCCGACATACACAAGGTTTGTTAATTGTCAGTATAAAGTTCAAATAAAGCTAGGCACATAAGCGAGGTGTACATGTATTTTTATGTTTAGAAAGATCTATAATTTATTCTTTTCATCGCCGAATATCAGATGATTTTTCATTTCATGGTAACATGTTATTAAATCGCAATACATGAGAGAGGAGGAATTCAACAGTCGGTCCTGATACCACGATCAGAATGGTGTTCACCCGGGCGGCGGAAAATTTACAGCTAAATGATTTTTTTTAACAAAAGGCCAGCGAAAAAATCCTTCTTTTGAAAACTGATTACCATAAGTAAAGTAAAAATATGTATAATTTGAGAGAAAAAAAATCAAAAATTTCATTTAGATCAGAGGTTGTGATTGATTATTCCTTTGGAGAAGAGAGGATTAGTACGGAAGCTTATTGAGGCCAGTTCAGTAAATAAATTAGTTTATATTGCGTTAAATCGCAATAGTTATTGCGTTTAAATGCAATCTTTTGCGTTTATTCGCAATGTATTTTGCGTTTAAACGCAAAAGATTGCGATAAAACGCAAAAAGTATTGCGATTAAACGCAAAGTGGATTGCGTTTAAACGCAAAGTTTTGCGTTTAAACGCAATGTATTGCGTTTAATCGCAAAAGTATTGCATTTAAACGCAAAACAAATATTGCGTTTAAACGCAAAGCTATTATTGCGTTTAAACGCAATATATTTTGCGAATAAATGCAAAAGTTTTTGCGATTAAACGCAATAATTTTTGCGATTAAACGCAATAATTTTGCGATTAATTGCAATGATTTTGCGATTAAACGCAATGATTTTTGCGTTAAATCGCAGTTTATTCATTTGCTTATATATACACTTCAGTATATGTACCAAGTGCGTAATTTGATGACAACACTTGACACATCACAAAGACTCAGTTTCTGGTTTTCACTTGGAATAACTTATAATGAAATAGTAAGTTAAAGCATCAGGCACTTCTAAGCAAAAAAAGGATCGCGCTATAAATAAATACAAGAGAGAGAATAAGTCTTTGCTTATATTTGTTTCCAAATTCTTCCTTAGAGATGACATGCGAAATGGCAATTGATGGATGCACCAGTGATGTTTGTTTGCCGGATACTTGGTATCTAGACTGTGAGAAACAGTTGAATTGAAAAAACGGAAAAGACTCCTTCGCAAAGAGCATTATGCCAAGGGGCCTTATTAATAGAGGCATGTCGATTCGTGTGACAAATTAAAACAATGGAACTTGCACAAACAGTTGCATTGATGGCTATACTATGATTAGTTATTGTCTCAAAGATATTACCGAATTGAATAGGTGATAAAACCTTTTCAAAAAGTAAAATCATCTATCTGAATAGGTGATTCCATCTATTCAAACTCAACAGTGATACATGTACCTTTTTTCAAATATGTGATACCCCTTCTTCAAATCACAAGATAAATAGGTGATTGATGGGTGATAATACCTATTCTAATAAATGCTATCACTTTTTGAATATGTGATATCACCAATTCAAATCAGTGATATAACAATTACAATAAATGCCAAATCAGTCCGTCATATTGAATAAACATTATCACTTTCATTTGACAATGATAAAATAAAGCATTATGGATGGCAGTTATACAGTGTATGTGTGGACTATTTGATTTTATTGAATAATTTAGATTCGATTTATGAGAAACAATATGAAAAACAAATTAGAAATAGAGGAGACAGCACGACGAGAAAAGCGAGAAATTAAACATTACGTTTAATAAACAGATTGACGGATGGTTGTAGCATAACATAAGTATGTCATAAACCTCTTCGTTTGGTCTGAATAGAAAAAGTCATGTTAAAAAAAAACAGTTTTGCAATAAAACGCAATAACTATTGCGTTTAAACCCAATACCTTTTTTGATTAAACGCAACGATTATTGCGTTTAATCGCAAAATCATTGCGTTTAATCGCAAAAACGTTTGCGTTTATTTGCAAAAAATTATTGCGTTTAAACGCAATATTACCTTTGCGTTTAAACGCAATAATTTTTTGCGTTTAAACGCAATACTTTTGCTTTTAAACGCAAATCTTTGCGTTAAAACGCAATGTTCTTTGCGTATATACGCAATAGCTATTGCGTTTAATCGCAATCTTTTGCGTTTAAACGCAAAACATATTGCGATTTAACGCAAAAGATTGCGATTAAACGCAATAATTATTGCGTTTAAACGCAAAAGAAATTATTCTTTCTGCTAAGCTGGCCTCAATGAGCTTCCGTAGATTAGAGATGACAAAAGATTTAATAAGACTACAAAACTGGATCTATGGAAATACACTTAATTGGAAATTAAAGTCACACAGCGTAGGATTCCCCAGAAAGGACGAAACGAAATTGAAAAAAAAAATACATTATTAGAAAAGTTCAAAAGTCTTTAAGGAACATGACTCTGGGATAGAATTTATCCACCATGAAAACCATAACTGAATTCACTTTGTTCTCTGTAATTGCTCAAACATTTCAGGGTGGATTAATAGAAAATGTTTTGTGGATGCATTTCTAGGTGAAATATCTTTATTCTTAATACTTTCTGAAACACTGAAAAGCTCTGATATTGAGCGTGACTTTTCCCATTTTAACAGACCATTTATCTCCTTCTGTTGATGGATAGTCCGATTCAATTACCCATCCATTCTAATGGGTAAAATATTCATTGCTTTTGATAACCTTGACATGATAAATTTATGACAGAAGTGAAAAAAATTCATAAAGATCCGACACGGCCTTGCTTAAGAATTCCCAAATGGTGTCATTAAATATTTTTGAAGGATGTGTACTTCTTCTTGCAAGGCTTTTCCTTCACGGGTTAACCAGATTTTGCTATCCAATATTTGTCAATACACAGCAAATAGATATCGGTCCCGGCATTAACACATGTTGCACTATTGTGTTATAAATTTACATTGTATGCTATCCATACAGCTTTTAAAAAACACCCTAAATGGAATATACAAAATGCAAAGAATAATATTTAAAATGCAAATTAAGGCACAGAACCAGCAGGCCGATAATAGCAAGCGAGGAGATTGATTGATTTTAGTTAATCCCTGCAATTAAAGTACGCTATTTATTTTGTAATCGTATTCCTTATGTCAAAAATATATTAAAATCTGGAAACATAGGCAATACAATAAAATATTCATAAAGGGATGAACAGACTGGATAAAAAATTGTATAGTTGAGCCAAACACGAAATATACCTCACCAAATGCAAACCTCTTGTTGGATATGATCATGACAAAAATGCTCACTTGTTATGTGGTTTTTTTTATTTAAAGAAACTTATCTACATCGAATATATATATATATATATATATATATATATATATATATATATATATATATATATATATATATATATATATATATATATATATATATATATACACAAATTATATATCATAATTTTTTTTGGGGGGGGGGGGGAGGGGGAATATTTTTTTTAACGCTTTCTTTCAGGGGGATGATGCGCTGTCGGGCATGAATTCGCTGAATAGAGAGGCTTCTACTAAGAAATGGGTATGGGAAACATGGGTACCTAGTACTGTACATGCAACATATTTATGTCAACATGCAACTTACTTATGTTGACACGCGAGATAAATATGTTGACATGCAACTTAGCTATGTTTACATGCGAGATAGATATGTTGACATGAACTTATAAGTTGTATGTCGACATAACTAAGTTGCGTGTCGACATAAATATTTTGCATATCAACATATTTATCTTGCATGTAAACAAAACTAAGTTGCATATCGACATAAATATGTTGCATATCAACATTTATTTCGCATGTTAACATAAATAAGTTGCATGTCGACATAGATACATGTAGGTAGCTTCTAGCATCTTTGATGTCATATATAGGCGATATTTGATATTTTTTAAAGATTTTTTTGTAATTCTTATTTGATTGCAGTTTTCTTGCATGTCAACAAAGTTATGTTGCATGTTGACATTCCTATCTTGCATGTCAACATATTTATCTTGCGTGTCGACATAATTAATAGAAAAATAACTTGCACACAGGGGGCAGAGGTATGGCACCATAGATAATAACTTAAAACGGATTTCTTTTTGGAATGGTACCCCCAAAGGACGAAATGCAATATGATGACTTTAAGTTTGCAAAGATGACGGATTAAGAAGCTATGGTGGTATATTTTTGCCCCCTACATGCAAGATAAATTATGTCAGCATGCAAAAAAATGATGTCAATCTGCAAGATAATTATTTCTACATGCACGAAAATTATGTCAACATGCAAGTTTCAAATCTTTTTAGAGATTGTGATTTTTATATGGATGAATCACTTACTAAAGCCGATATCTGACACCAACGATGCAAGATGCAACATAATTATCAAAACATGCGACTTATCATTTACATGTATGTTGACATACTAGAATATTATGTCAACATTCGACTTAGCATGTCAACATTCAAGATATTTATATGGATATGCGAGTTAATTATGTTGATATGTGATTTTTTTATGTCGACATACGACTTATTTATGTCAACACGCGAGTTAATTATGTTAACATGCAAGATACTATGTCAACATGCAAGTTAACTCGCACTTTGCTATAAATAACTTGAATGTAACCAGAATTATCTCTAATGTTGACAATATCATATATCTTGCACGTTAACATAATCAACTCGCATGTTGACATAAATACGTTGCATGTCAACATAATTATCTAGCATGTTGACATAAATTTCTTCCATGCTAACATATTTCTCTCGCAGGTTGACCAAAATTTCTTGTATGATAACATAATTAACATGCATGCTCACAAAGTTAAGTCGCATGTCAACATAAATAAGTCTATTTTGTCATAATCAGGCTGCATCTAGCATCTGTGATATCAGATACGGGCGTAAGTAAATAATTTTACCTATATGAAAAATCAGATTCTCTTTAAAAAAATGTATAACTTGCATGTTGATCTAGACATAAATTTCTTGCATATATACATAATTATCTTGCATGTGGACATAATTTATCTCGCTTGTAGGGGCAGAAATATGCCACCATATAAAGCCGTTCGTGTCTGTAATAATTTTTCTTTGCGAAACGTCAATCAATCAAAAAATAGATCTCTTAGTACACATACGTATGTACAATGAACGCGATGTCTACATGCATGTGCATGTAAGTGCAGAGATGTCACATAAAAGGTATGAAACCAGTCCTCAATAATCTGTTTGAATTCACTATGAGACTGTTTTCTCTTTCAAGCTTCGTTTTAAAATCAAATATTTGATTATCGATTTCTTCGTTGATATCTTTGGAAATCTTGTGTACTTTATTGGGTTTCACTATATAACACTCGGTCCACATATTAAACTTCTTCAATGTCACGTTTCAAGGTAGTGTAAGTGGCCTCTTTTTATAAAATGTCTAATGATAAATTTATAGAAACAAGCATCATCATGTTTAACAAACTTATTTTGTCTAGAAAGTAATAGATATGAGTATATATAAAGCGGTTTTTTGTTTTGTTTACATAATGATTACAAATTAGAGATGGTCGCGGTAAATAGCGAAGAAAACGCGCATTTCACCTTTTATTCATTAGTTTCTCAAAGTCGATCAAATAATGTAATGCAGATTCAAAATTTAAAAAAGAACAAATAGACCTACTAGTATATTGTCATCTTAACTTGCAAATACACGTTATAAAGATAAGTGATGAATACAAAATAGCAAGCGGCCTTCATCGCTATTTATTGATAGCGTAAAAAATAAAAATCTTATATACAAGCAAACCTCTTTCATCGATGTAAGTAATTTATGCTATATTTACCCATAATATACTCTGCTGCCATCGTGTGACACTGCTTTCACATTCAATTTAGGGGAACGAAAGTTCTAATTAAATCACGCCCCACTCATATATAACAAATTCAATTTTTCAAATATGTGAAGAAATTTTTATGATGTATTGCGGTTTTTTTCCACATACATCTTTTCATAAACTTTAAATAGCCTTAACACTTTAGCGTATTAATGATATGTATTTCGGGTTTTTTCATATACAATTTTTTCTCAATATCATAATAAGTAGCCTTTAATCGTAAGAAGAATCATCTAAAAGTATCGAAATAATTTGTGACTATGTGTAACACATTTTAAAAAAAGACATGAAAGGGCAACAGTATGTAATGGGATAACATTAAGACAGACATTGCTGTTTATCAGTAAAAATTATTACAACATGCAAATATTTGTTTCCACAAATAGGAATACTTTATCTATACACTTTTATGCACGATCAATATTCTGAGTGGTAAAAAAAGATCTTAAAGATAGTTTACAAATTGATTGGTAGTTCATGCATTCTTAAGTGGTGACAAGATTGTTTGTATTTTTTGCATGTTGCACTGTGCAATGAACTACCTCAAACACCTATAGCTATTTTCGTCTAGAAGGTAAATCATTGGACGCGTTCATAGTTCTGCCGTTGGTAGTCAAAAGTTGCTGCTGGTAAAATTAACTACAATGTACCATTGGCATGTCATTGGTAGCAATGTTTTTTACTAACGGTATATTTTTGTTATGTTGTAAATTTTGAATTTACTGGGTGGGTGTAAATACAAAATTTACAAGTTGTCATGTTGGAAATTTTGTATTTACACCCATCCAGTAAATTCAAAATTTACATGACATTTTTTTCCGCAGACAATCTAGACTTGATTGTGGAAAGTATTGGTACGACATGGCGGCAAAAAAGAAGACATTGGATCCCGGTTTTCAGAAAGCGGTTTTCCCTTTAACTATGATGATCTGGGTGCAATTTATGATAAACATGTTGTTGTTTTATTAAGGCTGTAAAAAGATGTTTGTTGTGTGACATGTTTACAAAACTGCAATCAATATGACCAACGTTTCCATTGGACTCCCATTGGTAACATTGGTAAAATCAATAGCATTTGTATGCCAAAACTGTTCAGGGTTTATTGCTACATGTACAATTGGTACCATTGTCATCTAATTGCACAAACGGTGTATTAAAAGTTGACACCAATGGTAAAACTATGAACGCACCCACTGTTTTGGTTTTATACATATTGGCACGGATTGATGATTGAAATCGTTCCCCGAAACATGATATACATCAAAACATTGTAAAATGCAAGTAACATGAAAAATATAAATAAAAAAACTCAGAAACTACTTCAGTTTTATCGAAATGACATTTACACCGCAGTTTAAAATATATTTTAATGAGTCAGACGTTATCGTAATGAATGTAAACAAATAAAATCTGATGTGGTCTCCACCCAATTTCTGGGTATATTACCTTGATTTGCAATTTCTAGAATGATGGCTAAACAGTGAACACTAATCAAGACGACAGTAGGTTTACTGATGTTGTCTTATTTGTCCCCTGCCGGCCTCTGTATCGCTATTGCTTCACGAATATGAATCTTTGTTTAGTCTCAGGTTTTTATGAGTGACTGATTAGTGTCAAATTGTGATACAATCGTAATTTTAAAAGACAATTATGCAAATTTTACCGTAAATGTAATCCGAATGATGCTTTTGTTATAGCTTCATACAATTCCGCATCTGTAATTTTCATTCACCAAGATCACAATATTTAAGTAGGTAAATCTTTTGTTCGATTTAATTGATCGCATAAGTAAAGTTTCCCTCGGGATACATACGGAATTTTCTTACAGAAAAATTGTTAACACTAGAGGGTCTCCTGCCTTGATAGGGGATGGGACCACTGGGACCTCGCACAGCATGGGGAAATGTTTATCTACGTCGGACATCGCATTTAAAATCGGTCCCGATTGGAGCCTGACACGAGACATGTAAAGGAATGAAATTCACAATAAATAACATTCTTATAAAACCAATATTGAGAAATCATTCATTTTAATCTAAACTTTAAAAATTATTGCTTGTGTACATGTTTTTACTTTTGCGTTGTGTGTGTGTGTGTGTGTGTGTGTGTGTGTGTGTGTGTGTGAGAGAGAGAGAGAGAGAGAGAGAGAGAGAGAGAGAGAGAGAGATTCATTTATCCCATTAGACATTTGTTTCCTGTATGTGAATTCAATCATTGTATCGGGTCGTGACATGTTAGATATTATACCAATTAAAAGTCGCGCTAGATCCACTGTCAGGTCATAGTACTAATAATATTGCATTAGAGATTAATGATGGAGGGAAACCACGGTGCAATGTTTCAATAATAACTATTTGTTATAATCACCGTTTAATGAAATGACGCGGTCAGACGATATTTGTTATAAAGTAGTCCTAATACAAGACCCATCATTTGGAAATGTTTTGGATGGCTTATTATACAGATTGTTGGAAAGACCTGATACTATATAGATGCTTGGCGTCTTTTTTTTTTTACGATTTTCATAAATATTGCTTTTAGCTGGGATATTATAGCCATGCCTTGTTCCCCAAAAATATCGCTTATTTCTCATTTACACTCACGTGCCAAAAATATGTCATCCCCCTCATCTATTTCATTGAAAACAAGACTTCTTTTAAAACCGTTTTCTGTTGGGTTTTTTTGGGTCAGATTTTGTAGAAATTTGTATTGATTAAAGTACATTCATTTTGCTCTTCTGACATTCATTGAAACAGTTTTTTGACAACTCATTTGTAAAACTTGACATTAAAAACAAAACAGATATTTTTAAGGTCTTTACTATATATCTACAGTGGCGTAGCTAGACCAGAATCGAAGTGCATGCTTAATCTGCCAGTGGGTCCAGGACGAAGCCTGGTGGGGGCCCAGGGGGCGAAGGTCCCGAAAGCTCATGAATTCTGACGATTTTTAACACTAACAATCATCGCAGAAATTGAAAGGAATGCTCACTATTTAAGCATTTTTAGGCACTTAAAATTGTTTTGGTTATAGTTTAGGCATAAAATCACAAAACTTTTAAAAGCTTATTAAAAGATGAAAAAACTTTTGACGCTTGTTTTTGACCCACTCAAAGCTTTTATTCTTAAGTTCATTTTCACCTAGTTTATGCTAATGAATATCTCAATAAAGCTGTGATATTCTATTTGGGGGGGGGGGGGATTTAAAATGATGTGCTTATTAGGTACATGCATCGTGTACTGTTATTCAATAATTATGATACTGTAAGACCACATTGCGTGTCTATATTTGGTACTTAAGACGTCTTTGTTTAGCATTGATTCCGGATAAAGTATGACCGGGTGACGGAAACCGTTGAAGAGATAACTAAGTATGGACCTTAATACTTGAATTCTTTTTTTTTCTTTATTTATTTTTTTACTGAGTTTCTTCCTCCCCCCCCCCCCCCCCAAATGATGTGCATGCTCAGGCATATAAGCATACATGGTAGCTACGCCACTGATCTATCGGAATACGCAATCCTTTTGATTGTGAATATCATGTCCCATGATCTGGAGGTTGTGATAATATTTAAATATGATTCAAAATAAGCTAAAGAAAGTATATATATATATATATATATATATATATATATATATATATATATATATATATATATATATATATATATAAATAAATATATATATATATATATATATATATATATATATATATATATATATATATATATATATATATATATATATATATATATATATATATATATATATAAATAGTATGAATCCACACACGTAGTATTATATGAAAAAAATCACAACACCGAAATAAACTCAACTAGTTTCATTTTAAGGTAGCTCGCGGGTTTACCTGCTTGCGAGAAAACCTACCTTGAAAATTTGTCCACGTGATCCATAGGTTTTATAGTTTTAATTCTAAAATTTAAGATTCGTCTGCGCGGTAATTATGTTATTGTGTTTCAAATACAGTGTCATTAATAAAATCAAGCAACGCCATTTCAATGAAATATATAGTAAAATGCACATTTTAACCGAGAAACGCATTACAAAACTATGCTCCAAACTTTTAAACGATTCAGACGAAATTAATCATACTCAACACAAAAACCGAGGAGATAATTATGAATCAATTCATAAAAAAATATCAGTATGTGTTCTCGGCCAATTTTTGGCAAAAAAACTTTAAAGATTTAAAAGATTTCTCAAAACCTTATATTTTCATTACGACGTTAGCCTGACGTCATCATTTCCTTACCTCTTAGAACACCAAAATTGAAATGCATTTATTGACAAGACTAGCTGTTTAACACATTTTAGAACATGTAAATGCTTATTAGACATTATTGTGAATGTTATCAAATGCAATTAATGTAAGGCTGTAAAGATACAGAAAATTGCTATTTTTGTTTTTATGAAACTCTGAGTCAATCAATGCAAAAATAAAATGCCAGGCAACTACTGACATTATAAGTAAGTAATCGAATAAAACAGTTATCTCAAGCCAAAAGAAATTTAAGAATTTAATCGGTAGTACAGATTACGGAAGTTATAATTGTAAAAAAAAAAGCGAAGTTAATGCATACATTCTATTTTAAAACATGACTTTAAATGGAAGAGTTCTAACGGACACTCATTCTTTATCTTTATAGAACAAAATATGACAATGTATGTGACATCTGTAAAATTTCAGCACTTGATATTATAAATCTTTGTATAAACAGTCATAAACCGCATATAAGCTTTCTAAAATATTTTCTTTTAAACTTCTAAATATCTCATTTGTCATTTTTAAAAAAAATTATGAGTTTACTATGACGGTCAACTCTTTACGTCGATTCCTATTGTGACGTCAGCAAACCCGCGAGCTACGTTAAATCATCAGAGGCGTGTTCAACAGAGCGAGCGCTCACCAAAATTCCGAAACACAAATTTTGGCGATCGCTCGCGAGCACTCTCTCTGCTGAACACATCTCAGGAGTTTGAAAACATGTTGCTAAGTTACACAAATACACATACATGTACATACGAATACATATTTCTTATTGTGACGTCATAAAACGCTAGTATTATGTTACGTTATGTAGCCGAATTGATTATGACGTCATAATATAAAGATATACATTAAGTACGGGAAAATAAAATTCTCCATACAAATAATAGAAATATATAAAATAATTACGGGAAACAGTTTCAACAAATATAGACCTGTTTTAAATGCCTAATAATTATATATATATATATATATATATATATATATATATATATATATATATATATATATATATAGGTCGGTGTTGCTTTACAGATGAAATGTTCAATAAATGACCTTTTGGGGTCTCTCCTTTCAGTTGTTATTTTCAGATTTTGATTGACCCGTTTTACATGACATTCTTGAGGTGTTCGACTTCCCCAATATAAACAGGATTTATTCGCTTCAATTGATAACAGTAGGGTATCATACTAAGTGTATGTATATGTTTTTGAACAGTAAAGGTTTACCAATATCACAATAGATCACTTCAAAAGAAAAATAACGTTGTTTTACTTTGGGATAATGCTTATCAGGGACGGGTTAATCCATTAGTGAATGGTTTGAAGTTGAAGGTTGCAACACTTCGTACTTCATGTCCTGTTTAGTTCTCTAGAACTTTTTTTTAAATCTCGATCAAGCCGATTGTTAATAAGTTGATCAGATTTTGTTCTCTCTGAAAGATAACGGGGTTATATAAACTCTAATTCGAAAATTAAATGAAGTATATCAAAGATCAAAAGATAATATTATGAATTGAGAGGGTAAAATATAAGCACACTGAATTTTAAACGTTCAACTGTTATAAGCTGCACTATAATTTCAAAGATATCATTTAGCACAGTGTTGCAATTTTCCCTGATAATTTTTTTTTCATTTGCATGCCAACAAGGAATACAAATATATCAATTACATCCTTTGGGGACACCAATATAAAATGTCACCATGGGGATTTTCAGCAATAGTCTAAACGTCGTGTTCACTCAATATATATGTTCATTTAACTTCCCTAACAATGTAATTACAATTAGACGTTTCATCTCACTCTTTATATATCTATTTGTCGCTTGTGAAAGGGCGAAACAGACGATATGGAATTTCAAAGTTAAGTTAGGATGTTTCCATTGAGGTCGTAGACACATATCTTGTACAAATTAATAATATTATATATCTATAAACAGATAAAAAGTATCTTCATTTATGACATGCAAAACTAGATGCACAATAATAATAAAAGCTGTATTTGAACATTACAAATAAAGTATATTTCTTTAAAAAGTAGATATAATTGGAAAACATATACAAACACATGTTACAGTAAAGCCTTTCTTCATTTAAAGAATCGTGACTGAATGTGGTGAAACACGTGGAAACCGTCTGTCGTCCTCGCATGGCAGTAGCGTTACGGAGGCATGTGTAAGATATATGAAGAAAGACTACAAAAGAAAGGGGGAAAATACAAGAAAAAAACCATTACATTTTTCTAAGGAAAATGTATTGATTATTATAATAGAAATTTCACAACTGGATTGTCTTGACTAAGAACTACATGCATGTAATTAATAAATTAAAAGTCGCAAAACTCTTTGCGGATAGACTTTGGTTCTCCTCGTTGAGAACAAAATATATGGTGGTGCAATTTTGCATGCTTGATACAAGTTACATTTTACGATCTTATACTAATATACAATATGTAAACGTCAGCATGCAACATAACAATATCAACTTCATGCAAAATATAACTTAGTTTATTGACCCGGAAGTCAAATCTTTTCATGTGAAAAAAAAATATAGTAAAAATCTTTTGGGCGGTCGATTCTCGCCCATATGTGACATCTACCATACAAGAAGACTTATATATATAGTACATAGACATGCGAGTTATCAATGTTACACCAATGACACAACAAAATTACATAAACCAAGATAGATTGAATGTGACATGAGAAGAAAAGACTTCGATTTACTCGATGAAAATTTTTTCATCAGTCTAACACCTTTTCTCTCCAGACTGATTTTTTAACATGCCACTTAATACCTAGAAATATATTATGTTTAACAGATAAATAGAGAATATATAAATACATATATTTCTTTCTTTATCATTACAGGAACCACACTTTGTAGAAACGTCTAAATCAATAAGCATAGACGCATTATACAATGCATAATGATTCATTAGTGCTCTTTAGTAACCATGTATCGATGTTTTATATGTATTTGATTTGCGAGTCTTAGAACATAAGGCCTTAAAAAAAGTTGTGTGTTTAGGGTAACCCGACCTAACCTACCAAAATACCCCAATCCTATCATTTTTAGATGTCTGTTTTTATCCGATTGTGATTTTTATATTATTTCTATTAAAAACCCATTTTTAAATATGACACAAACAAACATTCTTGGGATTCATGCAGAAAAAATATGATAAAATTAAAAAAATCACTACCTACCTAACCTAATTTTTTCATCAGTGTTACGCTAAACACACAATTTTTTTTATAGGCCTAACTTCTTTTGGGACTTACAAACACAAATATCAAACCTTAATTTACGCATTCAGCAATAATAATTGCGACTGAAAATCAAACAGATATGCACTAGGAGTAGGAGCCCCGCTAACTTTACGATTTCGAACATTTTCAGACATGTACATGTAGCTATTTGAACAGTGATGTAACGGCCTATAAGTACATGTAAATGTTACAATTAGACCGAGTCTCTACTAGTCAAGGACGGGATCAATCTTTGGATCTAAAGTTGGCCCTGAACGTGAAATTTATGCAAGACCGAACATTGCAAATTGGCGCTTATCGCTCGTATTATTTTAAATTGCTCAAAGAAATAGAAATAGATTCACATGCACATGGTGCTCTTTAAAGGAGCGAATGTTTGTGTAAAAATTGGTGATGTATTGTAATAAACTTTTTTTTTAAATAACAAACGAGTACAAATACTTCACACAAAAGTGATGCATTTAGGTTGATTGCCTTTTTCGTGCACCACTTTTGTTTTCAACATAGGTCGATATTGTACAAGTAGTATTCTATACTGTATTCATTGTTTAGTACTGTAGCATATGTAAATTGATTTATGCAGACACATTTTTAAGTTGAATTTCTTGTCATCTTACAGTTCAGTACATCAATGAATTTTCGTTCGTGTTTAAGGTCTTTCAGCCAATGACAGTGCCATTCACAATTTCTACAACTCTGTATTATGCTCCTCTCTTTTATTATGGAAACAAATAAAACGCACTGCAATGTTGTCTTAAATTCATCAAAAGGATTGAATAGCAAGATATTTAGAAAAAGAAAAAAAGAACGTAGAAAAATACAAGAATTCCTTTATCTAAGTCTACGTAACAATATTCGTTTTCTACGGATATTGTTGGATAGGTACCCCCTTTATTTCTCCATATTAACTTAGATCGATTTTAGAGGACCTTCAGAATTCAACTTTAGGGTATTCAACCTTAAAATGATGAACCTTTATGGTTTAATTTTTCTGTAAGTAAATTACAAATATAATTATCGAAACATTAGGAATAATTATGTTATATTATTTTGAATGACCTCTTTTAAAAATTCGTCTTATCCCTCTAATCTTTTTCTGGTGTTCTGTTTCTTTTGTAAATGTAGATGACCACTTATGATCATTTTCTCGGGAAGAAATCCTAAATGGTTTAAAATGTCTCAAATTATGGTGAAACATTTCATTTCAATAGGAAATCGAATAGTTTAACTATGTCTAAGAGTACATCTATGAGATATATACAATGCAGCTCAAGAGAAATATTATCTTATTATATTTCATGGCATTCTGTCATACTAACACTGCAGACATAAAGTCCATAAAATTCATGAAATTAAAATATCTTTTATTTTTACTATGATAATTGTTCGAATTTGATACACGTTAACATAAATGCCACGAAAATTCGATATAAATCAATATCCCAAAACATTTATTTTATATACTCCTTTGCAAACATTTAATTTTGCTTTTAACTTTTTAGATAGTGCATTTGTGAGTTCTGATGGAAAATGAAAGATAGAGATATTTTACACAGAAATCAATGACATTACCGAGTATTCCAAAAACTACGCACCATGGTGAAACTACTTTTGTAACATTCAAATTAAAAAAAACTTAAACAAATATACATACATTATGCAATTTAATCCGAAAAGCGATGATGAGTGTCGATTATAGTTTTTCCCAGCATCTGTCGAATAAAAACTTGAAACATGTGACAGTTCAGTGTATCTGATTAGCAACAAATAAAAAAAAATGTTCATTGTTCTTCTTTCGCACAAATCTGATTTCGTGGAAAATGTATCAATAAAAGAAAATGCATCACTTACCTAATATGATCGATAAAAAAGAAACTGCGACTGCAAACTGTTTATAATACCTTGTTAAAGCAAAATACTTCTGTGTATGTTATGCACTTTAATACATTATGAAGAAACACGTGGGTAAGAAATAAATTGGTGACAGTAGGACAGTCACTACTTCTTATTGACACTATATTTCAGGTGGTATAGAAGGATTAGCAATTCATGATTAGCTTCCATTGAGCCAAAGAACGGATAATCGAATAATTCTAGATGTTCAAATACCACCAAGAGAAAATTTGCACTTTTACAGCATTATGTACACGTATAGTGGCTCGGTGCAATAACAAAATAGACAAGGTGTGTTGTCAGTGGAGAGGGTAGAATGACCGTCCATTGAGCAGGGATGAAGTGAACGTCCGTCAATTTGATACATGCCTTACCTAGCAGTTCATAATTAAAGATTCAATATCATACAAAGCAAATTATTTGATTGAGCGGCTTCGTCTTTACGAGCCGGGGATGTGCATCCACGACTGTTTAATTTGGCGACAAAATATTCAGAGTTAAAAGTACATCACTCATGGGCTGTACGATAAGAGACAGTCTTCAAGTACAATGTTCATAATTAAATAACGTAAACATTTTTGAAAATCATTTGATTTTAAATTCCGCTTTCATCTATTTAATCTGTTGGAGCATTCACGTATGTATACATGTACGTACTGTTAGTAATAAATGTTCGGTCGTGGAATACCTTAACAACGTACAATGTTTATGTTAAGCATGCTAAAGCTTTTTGTAACTTCAATCCGTATTATTATTATTAGTTATGGAATGGCAACGTTTAAAGTGTTTAAAATGAATATCATTTAATTTTGGTCATATCACAATATATCACTGGAAATGATTCACACGAGCACTGACTGTAATAATTTAAACACTTAAATTTTTAAAGCATCGTGCAAAGTACAAATAATTATTTATACTACGCGCTCGTTATATTTCCTTGATTCTTCTCAAATATGTCAATTTAATAAATGGCTTTTCCTGTATATCTATCTATATATATATATATATATATATATATATATATATATATATATATATATATATATATATATATGATTAAATATACATGTATATTACAACTAAATACATCCTTATCGAGGAAATTGTTCTCCAAATCCTAAAAAAATCCAGCCATCTGCCCCACATAACCTTACTGTATTTATATAACAAAAAGGACTATTTTAGGTAAGGTATCAAATAGAAATATCGCTTACAGCGTGTCGTCAATACAAAAACATTACTAGTTCAGTGCTATTCTGAGCGGAAACGTGCCTATAGATGCAGTATTAATAACGAACACAAATGTATAGACACTGAATTTATAAGGCGTCGTCATTACTTGCATCTTCTTCTAGTTTATATTCTTGTCATGGGAGTTAAATGAAGAGACTTACAATTATTCAATACAAGAAAATATCGACACCAAACAAAAACGTCTCTGTATTAGATTTGACTTTGTATGTTGCGTGCAAGTAAAAATTAAATGTCAAACATCTCTACAAAAATTACATTGATAAAGGGAAAATTGATCGACAATCATAAATCATAGCAAGTTCACACGACACAATATGTATTCACAAGGCAAAAAAAAAATAGTCTGCCCGCCATCATTATTATCGGTTCATGATTTTCAGTGTCAGATTGATGCACAAATTGTTCAAATGCATTGCATTTAGGTCTGTTGTTCGATCATGTCCACCATATACTCGTACATTGCAATCTCTCATTGAAGCATTCTTTGTGCCAAATGCGTTGATCTCTGTCAATGACAACTAGTTCTTTTTCATGCCTCTTTGAATCATAACGCTACCAAACCTTAAGATTCATATCCCAAAATGCTACTTGAAACGTTTTTATACCACGAAGAGCTCTGTTGACCAACTTTTAAAGATGGAAAACCTAGTTCAAAAATGAAGACTGTGTTCCTAATATTGGCTAACATTGGGCTAAAATGTTGCATTCTTAGACGTGCATTTTTACAGGCTGCATTGTACAGGGGGTCTCTGTGTGCCGTAGACCTATGAGGATTTAGAATTTGACTCCTAAATCTTGTGAAAGTCTTGTTGAATGGTCAAGTATCGTTTTGTTGAAAGGTCAAGTATCGTCTTGCTGAATGGTCCAGTATGGTCTTTTTGAATGGTCCAGTATTGACTTGTTGATTTGTTCAGTATGGTCTTGTTGAATGTTCCAGCACTGTCTTGTTGAATGCTCCAGTATGGTTTTGTTGAATGGTCCAGTATGGTTTTGTTGAATGGTCCAGTACTGTCTTGTTGAATGGTCCAGTATCGTCTTGTTGAATGGTCCATTATCGTCTTGTTGAATGGTCCAGTATCGTCTTATTGATTTGTTCAGTATCGTCTTGTTGTATGTTCCAGTATGGTTTTGTTGAATAGTCCAGTATGGTTTCGTTGAATGGTCCAGTATGGTTTTGTTGAATGGTCCAGTATGGTTTTGTTGAATGGTCAAGTAGGTCTTGTTGAATGGTCCAGTCTCGTCTTGTTGATTTGTCTAGTATCATCTTGTTGATTGGTCCAGTATCGTCTTCGGTGTCAACAGCAGAATGGATTTCAAAATTGAAGTTAGCATCTCCGAAAAGATAGTAGATTACTCTGATGAAAGCCAGAATGCTTTGTGTCCTTCCAGGTTGCACCATGCATGATAACGGAAAAAACAGGATAGGTTTAGTGAATTATCGGAATGATCTTCAAGTTTCAAAAGCCTATTTTTGTTTGGAGCAATAAACCCCACTAAATCAATTAGACGTTTTAGAATATATCAAAACAGCAAAATGGTCCCTGTTTACATGTTCATGCATGTTGTCAATATCATTTTCATCGTATGAAATCGATTTTGTTGAGACCAATGTGAGTTCTTTAAACGATTTTATTCTTTTCCAAAGTACCAGGTACTATCGCGGTAGCCTATTGGTTGAAAAAAATTCTACAGTGTATGATAATTACCTACTTTTCCCACAAGTTTTCATAATACAACGCCACCTGCTGGATTCACAAAATATTAAGTTATATAAAAATATACAGAATGCTTTTATCAACCCTATATACATTGTACCAAGTTTTATCAAAATTCGTTCAAATACTTCTTGTAACTTATTAGTATATCAAAATTGTAATTCATTTACACTCGTTTCCCCTTATCTTTGATATGCATGTACAATCAATTTGTAAAAATCTTTATTTCATTCCATGTTTGTTTGGTATAATTTTGAAAAAAAATCGGAATTAAAGTCGCAGAGAGTTTAGGAAAACGTCTCATTGCTGAACATCTTGATTCGACTCAGACTTACAAAATACTTTGAAAATATACACGTAAATTAAAAAAAAAACCATGTCTTTGACATTAGAAAACTATTCTGGCCATTGAAGAAGTAAATATATGTAAATCTTCCATTTGCAGACTTTTACTTTAAAAAAGAAAATCTTGGTATTGTTAAACATCAAGCATTATCCCCGTCACATTTAGAACGTTCATCATAATCAATATCTAACACGAACCTCAAACAATAGCTTAATTAGGCCCTGTTTTGTATTACCTTTTATCTTTCAAGGGGATTATTTTTCTTTTGAATCATGAATTTAAATTCCAAACTAGCGTACTGAAATCATGAACTCTCTCTCTCTCTCTCTCTCATCGTAATCGATTTCGAATATTAATCAACAAATAAGAACACAAATTATTTAAAATACATAAATCGTATATAGTATCTATCTTATAAAGTGAATTTAAACTTATTTGGGTGACGATGTTTTCAAGTTGGGATGATTTCCCTTTTACTTAAAGAAAATAATATTTTTGTTTTAACCTGAATGATTACTTACACCTAAAAGAAAAAAATCAAACACACGGCCACGTACAAAAATTAAATCACGCAATGACGCATAGTTTTTAAAAGGTAGCGACAGATTAATGATACCCCTGACGTCATGGGTCGATAAACAGACGGGTACCTGACAGGTATACTTGACGTGGGGGTTGTCTGCTCACGGAGGGAAACTGAAAGACAAAACTCTTACTCGTATGTTTACGTACGTATCTGTGCATTTTGACGTCTCTGACATTGCAATGGACAAAGGGGATTTTCCTTTACTCCACTGTAGATAGAAAATAACAAACAAATTAAGATTGTGGATGTACTCTTAGATTTATTTTACACGTTGATTCATGGTCATGGACTAGCTGATTTGTTCTGTTTTACAGCATTTTGCAAAAAAATAAATAAATATGATACATGTATATAGACGGCAATGTCAAATATTATAAATTACGATAATATAGAATTTTTGAGGCAGTAAAAATGTGTACGAGATAAATTAGTATATAATCAGATGATATATTTAACATACGGCAATTAACCGACTTCCTTAAGTTTTAAAGACGACCAGAGCCCGTGCGGAATCCGTCCCGGTAGGTGATGTAATCCTACCGACAACCAGGAACGAGAAATAAATTTTCTCGTATCTAAACTTCCACTATTTATTACATACGCCGTAAAGTGAGAAACATTTCTCATTCGCTGCTTATCTTGATATGTTGTTGCAATCATATATATCTTTCTCGCTTTCAGAATAGACAAAAACTTAAATTAAATTGAAATATTTCAAGACGACGCACTATCATCCATACTATATATTAGTATAAGTACCGCAACTCATAGCAGGAGCTGAACTTATTTTCTCAACAGTGAATCAGAAATTCCGTGGGAATTTTTTTTTAAATGTGGGATAGTTCTCTGAATAACTACATCAGCAATTTTAAACACGTATCTTGCACTTTTGACTAAATATACCATTTTTGAATTTTATGCATGTAGTTATCTTTCATCATTTAAATAAAAACTAACTAAATGAAAGCGTACAGTTAAAACTATTTTATGAAAGCAAATTCCATCTGTTATACATGTATTAAGAGTCAATGGTCCTCTGGATTGCTATTGATTAAACTTGCGGGACGGACAACCATAACAAAGGTCACAGGAATTATGCAATTTAATGAATGCCAGGCTCGTTATATTTGGTTTGTGTAGATAGCATGTAACATTGGAAGCAGAGGCAAGCGAACGCTATTGCAAAATGTTTGGACAGGATATAAATTTATTTTGTTGTTTTATTGCAATTAAAAGGTTTCAGACCATCAATTCATCCACAGTATAAACATCAAATGTAATTACAAACTTTATTATAATGTTAATAATAGTTTATATGAAAACTACATTTCATTAATTGTGCGTTGCACGCTGTGCATTTTAAAGAAATGTAAAGAAAAAAGAAATACACACGAAATCGGTTTCATAAACGAATCTCATTAAATTCATTTAAACTACTGTAGATTTTATAGAATTCTAAATTTAGAGAGAAAAAAATCAATATTCAATTTTGCAAATCGAAAAAACTTAACAATTTCAAAAGAAAGTAGGAGAATAAAAGTAGATTTGTACATTTATAATTACTACAACAGATCAATAGACTCTTTTGCTGAGAGAAAATAAATCGATAGAAATTTAAACGAAAGATCTTATCTGAGAGATTTTTAATTCTGAGTATCTGGACATTTTATGAAGGAAGTCATCTCCTTTTTTCAGGCGTTGGGAAAGATAACGGCGGTACAGTCTATATAATGGCCGTCTTGAATACATGGCATAATTGAAAATGCCTCTTTACAGGGTCTTTGTATGGCCATTTTATACTTTAATTGAAAATTGTGGACTTGAACGGTAAAATCCTAATATTACGAAACGAAATTGCCCGCTCTTTGCCCACAAAGAAGCTAGGTCTATTATTGAAATATTCGATCCTAGTGTTTACGAATTTATATTCCTTTGCATAGTATTCATGTATAAGAGAGAGAGAGAGAGAGAGAGAGAGAGAGAGAGAGAGAGAGAGAGAGAGAGAGAGAGCTGTTATTAGTAATGATATAAAATACAAGTAACTTCGCTGATATAAAAAATAACGCCGTTAGTGTAATTGTCGCCACATCTTTATTTACACTTTGAAGCAGTTCAAAGGAAAATAATGACATTCTTTCACATTTCTTCTTGGAATAATTACACGGCGATTTTTAGCTTTTCCTCTTTGGACTCAGTTCCTTCATGCAATGTTAATCATTGTGATACGAATTGAGATTGAATAAACAGGAATAAAATGAATATCAATTATTCACGCCTATAAATAACGCTAATTTGTCCCGAGACATGTTGATTTTTCCTGATCCGTTCACTTCGATGCGCCATCTGCCCCTTTAACGATTTGTTCATTACGGCGATGTATCATAGCAAACTTTGCTCTGCTTTTTTCTTCCTGCGCAAAGCTCGCGATTCAATTCGACATCGGGATCTATAAAGAAAAGAAGGAAGGACGAACCGAAGCACAAAAGTTCTGCTGCTATTTGTCTATCTGAACAGAGCATGCGCGACAGAACCTAGAGGGTGTATGTAAATAGCACAAGTTCAAATAATAATTTGTTGTGTATGAGAAAACAGGTAAACGCTGAAGAAAACTTTACAATTCAATGGAATGACACAGAATCAAGTTAGATTGTTGATAAAACGGATTAAAATCTCATTATTTGAAGGCACGGAAATCAGGATAGGGTTTCATTTTTCCATAGCGGCATCTAGTGTTCCCTAGGAGAAATATATGAATCAAGTGTACGTAAGTTTAAATGAAATCACAAAGTGGAAGAAAATGAGAACGTTTTCATTCACTGTGATTTAAATGTGGTGTTTTATTTTAAGCGCAGAACATACGATGTGTAAAATTCGTTTGTGGAAGACGTGGATTTCAACACAGGTGTTTAATTAACTTAAAAACTAAACGATCCGTTTGGAAAGAATTCGTTTTCTAACCTGGATAAAATATGTGAAAGGATGTTCCTATAGTTTTATAAATATTTGACAGCGCTAAAAGCAAGGAAGACTTTGAATATATTAAACGTGTTTGTAAGAAAATATTTACCGATTTAAACGGAGGTGTTTGTTCCAATCATCTCGCCAAACGAAGGCTTGGAATCGATCTTAAAGTCGCTAAATGTTTGCCAAACTAACACTTGAAGAAGGAAGGGAACAAAAGCTTAACATTGTATTCTACCGGTGCCAAACAGCGGAGACCAAAACGCCCGGAACATTGGAGCGAATAGGCAGAATTCATCAATGTTTGCTCTAGACTTAAATCAAGTGAGTGTGCAACTGCCAATGCCAAACCTAGTATTCCAGGGCTTCGATTCTTTGATTGAATATGGTGACAAATTTCACTTGGTATAATTGGAATTCCAGCACATTAGCTGTGTCTTACGAAGTGCTTAACAATGTCACGGACTTGAACGAAAGCAGCACCACGGAGGAACCGGTGGACCCCCACCAGGGTTCGGGGGAGCCCTACACCCTGGCCGAGAGTATCATCATAGGGACCATCCTCTCCCTCTTCATCTTTGTGGCGGTGTTTGGTAATGTGCTGGTTTGTGTGGCTGTGTTTAAAGACAGGAGACTTCGACATCGGACTTACGCCTTCATCGTGTCTCTGGCTATAGCCGACCTGCTCGTCGCCTTACTCGTGATGACGTTTGCCGTGGTAAATGACATCCTTAACAAATGGTTGTTCGGACCGGTCTTCTGTAACATTTGGATTTCTTCCGACATTAACTGTTCCACAGCTTCAATTCTTAACTTGTGTGCTATAAGCCTGGATCGGTACATTCATATCAAAGACCCTTATAAATATAAAACCTTCATGACCAAGAAAATGATGGTGATTATGATATCCACCGTGTGGATTTTATCCCTGACTTTGTCCTTCCTGCCGATTCATTTGCAGTGGCATCGCAATGCCGAGGACCGTTACAAGCCTCTTCCTGAAAACTTGTGTGTAATGGATCTCAACCCCGTTTATTCTGTAGTCTCATCAACGATAAGCTTTTATTTACCGTGTATCATAATGATTATTATTTACGTCAAGTTGTATTGTGCCGCGCGGAGTCACGTCAAGGAAATACGCAAGACAAGTTTCCACATGCCAAATGGCGGCAAAGGTGGGGGATCTGGGTCAAAGGACCACAAAGCCGCTGTAACACTAGGAATTATTATGGGTGTGTTTCTGTTGTGTTGGATGCCTTTCTTTGTGGTTAACTTGGTTGAAGCATTTTGTAAATGTGTTCCTATATTGATGTTTAAGATTTTAACATGGCTGGGATACGTGAATTCGTGCTTGAACCCAATAATTTACAGCATTTTTAACAAGGAATTTAGAAATGCTTTCCGAAAAATCCTCTTTCCTGATTCGTGCAAATGCGTGAGGCCTAAACGAAATGGTTACGCGCAGAGCAGTAGGACCACAAGCAAATCCTTAATTTCAAAATCGGAATATATCATGCATTCAGTAGAAAATGGAAACAGAAGGGACTGTAAAGAACCCTTGTGTGCAGAAGGCACGCCTCTTTAGTCACGTGTGATGTAAGTGACAAATGAGGTAAACTTGTGCTCGAATTTCTTTACTCGTATACATACTGATATTAACGGTAAAACAGTAACCGTCGCAAAGAACTGTGATTATTTAATGGTCGTATATGTCATATATATTTAAAGCTGATTGATGGGATATCTATGTAATTAAAACCCATGATAGTTGTGATCTGTATGAAATATCTATTTCTTTTTTATGCCAGTCAAAGCAGTATTTTCATTTCGCCTGAACTTTAAATATCCAAATCTTGTCTTTCAAAAAGTGTTTGATATTGTTCCGATTTGTAAAGAATCGATAAATTGCTTATGTCCACGCCAAGTCAATACCAACTAGCATTAAAATGTCTGATATTCAAAGAGTTTCTAAATTTATCGAATCCTCCTATTTTAAACACCTTTAGATCATAATTCGCTGCAGGGATTACAAGCTCTATCCAACTGACCTAGAAATTTTTTTTTGTATCGAAAAAAAATATAAAAAGAAAGAGGGGAAAATAGGAAAAGGATTCCAGAACGGCGTGTAGTGCCAATTTCGCAACAATCTTCAGTACAGTGGGTTTATCATGATGCCAAATTATTTATCTATCATTTAATCAAATGCAAGTATACATACAAGCTCGGTGACAATGCTTTAACGTAGTTGACTTTTCTTGTGAATGCCTTATTAAAAAAATAAAGTACTTTTGAAAATGATTTTACATTCAGTTTGTTTATGATTGAAAAAAAATGGTTAGACATGTTCTTCAAAATCGGGCCAGTAGTCTGGTTATAGGATATTTATCTTTTTCCTTGCCTATCGTGTTTAATGAGGGAGGGGGGAATATTTGATCACGGCAATAGTGAAAAAGCAATTCATTCGCTATCAGGAATTATACTTTTCCTTTGTTACTAAACACTTACTAGACCATATTTATAAACAAGGAAAAAAGCAATCCCTTTTCCGTGTGAAATATTTTTTGTTATAAATCTTTTCTATTTATTAAAGTACGATCTGGATTGCCAAAAAATCAGTGATAATTAAAATTGGACTGTCAGTTTTTGACAAGTTGTATCGATTTAAAGTATTTTAGTCATCAGCAACTACAAAACATCGCCAAATGCCACAATTAGGGACTGTTAGAAAGGTTGTCTACGATCAATTTTTACCTAAGTATTGTTTAGTCAGACTGATGGTTAGAATGAAATATGCTATAGAAGTAGTTTCAGATTTATTTACTTTACTTTAAACCATAACCAATTAACTCCTCTGCGACTAAAACAATATTCTTTTTAATACTCACGAAAACATCGCTTTTGTGTAGGCTGTTCTACACATAGCTTGAAACATATTTGGAAGTGACCTTTAGCGTCGTATGGAACTAGTTCGAATTCTGCAAATGGATTTAGAATATTTTATATTTCAAAACTTTTGTGTATTTGATTGGCCGAATCAAAACCCCATTTATTTCTTTTATGAGATCTAGACGGACAATTCTATCGCATTGTTGACTGACATGAACGTTTTGAAATCCATTTAGTCATAGCAGTATATTTTCAAAGAGACAATCGTTCATATGCTTTTATCTCATTATACTATTTATGATTATAGACTGTTACACATCTGCTTGACAGTAATTCATTGCAATAAAAAGTCAACGGACATTCTTTTGGTCTTATTTTCTGTGGTCCTGTGATCGGAATTCCTTCGTTCGTTCAAATTGATTGTAGTATTAATGTGTGTCAAGAGCAGAATAAAGGGTCCATTATTTTGACAATCTCGTGCCGGTTCGAATTTGAAGACGGAAAATTGTTTGAAAGCTTGCATCTGAGAAAAAAGGGGTCTTACCACGCTTGGCGGGTTATATGGATTCATTGTAGAATAGCTAAAAAGCTTGTATTCAATAAAAGATGAATTATGGCTTGACATATATCGTATTTCAATATCCTTATGCAAATAATATCGAAGTGAGTTTTCAATCGCGCTATAATTTTTAACTAAAATAGATTTCAAAAACTTCTACCTTTAAAGATTCTCCGACTACATGTATACTCTTGGTTTGTGCTTTGTACGTGTATGTACACAGCCATGTAGATTTTTATTCACGGTGACAGCTTCGTTTGATATAGCCCTCGGTACTATAATGTAAAAATCTATGTGCGAAAAAGATAATATGTAAATGCAGAAAATGAAGAAAAAAAATAACTGTTAAGTTTCCTTATAGAAAACGAAGCCCTTGACACAAGTATATATCTTTGAATTTAACGCTCACAGTTTCTAAATTGGTCCGAATTTGTATTAAATTTTGGGGGTTGATGATAAAAAGGAGATCCAGTCTGTGCATGCAGTTTTATCCTAAACAAACATGCATTAGAATTTCATTCAATGCATAAGATCTGAAAAATCTTAACACAATATCTAACCATTGAATTTTTTATTTCCGTATTTCTATACAGGTAACACCGGGTAATGTGTAATTGAATAGAATGGGTGTTTAAAAATAGCAAGACTATTAAATTTAAATGCAATAAAACACATTTTTTCTGTCTCCCAAAATTCTATTGAATCTTGTTTTTCTTTTCTTTTTTGTTCGTTATCTAAAAATAGTGTTTTCTATTGGCTCTTCGGGTGACAAATATGAGTCAGCGGTTAAATTTCTTAGGATCCATGGCGTGACACGAAATCACTGAAGCTACTTTAACAGGCAATTGTAATCGTCGCATGAGGAAAAAAAGTGAAGGAAAAAAATTATTCCATTACACATGGCATTTACAGTATCGACGTACAATGGTCACTCTATCGGCGTAATGAATACGGACATTGGCAAACAAATGGCTAAAATTCAATAAGGGTTAAAATCAATCCACATTAATTGGCCTATGGTTCTGAAATGTTACAATTATGAACACAGTCCAACTACAATAAGCAATATCCTTACGTCAAAAAATCGAAAACAATGTATTTTAATGCAATATTTTAAAAGCCTGCCAGTGCGAATGCAGGTATATGAACATTAGTGTCTTGCATAAACTACCGCACAATTTGATATACATGTATTTTCGAAAAATTATCAGCAACGTAAGAAGGCTAGTTATTGGTTTCTAAAATATGTACTTTTGTAATATATTTCTTGCTTTTTATCATGTAAGGTAAATGTGAAGGTGAACCAAATTCAGTCAAAATACAGTTTAACGTCTCGTTTTATTCCAATAAGTATCAGTCGCGATAAATACTGAAGTATAATTTGCGAAAAAGCAAAAGTGGTGTTAAAACTAATAAGCACTGGGAGTAAACATTTTGTAAGTTGATCCAGAAATATAGATTTTTATATAAATTCGCGCCAGATTCAATGGGAGCTGTGTCAAATTTACACCAAAATTCTGAGTTTATTAGATGACCAGCATTTCGTGATAAGTATCAACAACCTTATTTTCCATGAAAGTTGTTCAACCCTGAAAATACTTTTACTATTACGAAATCTAGCATTGCAAGTGGTAAAAATGATAATATTAGTTTTTTCTTTTTAAAAATGTTATTATAAATTAAATGAATTACACTGTGGCCATTTGAAATCTTTCAAAAACCAAATCTTGCCAAAATATTGCTCTTTTGATTAAATAAACGAGTCCGTTATTTAAACATTAGCATGTATTCCCATGTAATTTTTAAGAATGTGTCTTCACAAATAATTAATATCTCTCTCTCTCTCTCTCTCTCTCTCTCTCTCTCTCTCTCTCTCTCTCTCTCTCTCTCTCTCTCTCTCTCTCAAAATACGGTGTCAATTCCCCTAATCATGTAAGGAATATATTGGTTGTAAATTTTGAATGTCCACATACAATCTTTTAATAAAGCACCCCAAGCTAAAATTAATAACAAACCAAACACCTTTGATGGCAAATGGATTGTTTGTACCCCATAAGAAGGTATTGAATCTTAACCTGGAATCTAAATGTTTACTCAGAGCTTATGAAGGGTCCTTCTAAATGTCTTTACCTTTGCCGGTTAAGCAAAACATTTTGAGCACACACAGAATGGGTGAGGTAGGTAATCCATGTTAATATTCAAAATATACACGCGTGGTTACTGATCTCGTCTTGAAACCCGAGATAATCTATGTTAAGACTCCACACAATGGATGAACCCGCCTTATGTAAAATAAACACATCCCCCACAGAAAATCAAATTTGTTTTTCTCTTTCCTGTAGACGTATAAACTTACGTTCAAATACGTCTTTGGTCATAACCTTCATAAGACTGGGGGTGTGTATGGGAAAAAAACCTAGAATTTTATCAAAATGTTTATCCTGAGTGTTTTACGTCGATTTTCATGAATTTGTCAAGCACCTGTTCAAGGTATATTGGGTCCCCAGGGTCAAAGGATTAAAATGGAAGAAACATGTCTCGCACACACACGTTATGGGTTAAATCAAGAGGAAAGTTCCCTACGATAAGTTTAATGAGGCATCGTTTGTTATTTCATACTTTTCATGTTCGCTAGCAATATACACGGGATCCCTATTCCCATTGCATGATCTTGTACATCCCATTTATACAAAGCATGTAACTTTCTCCTAAAAAGCATGCTATTCCGTATAATGACTTTGAGACTCATCCAAATCACGTGTCAATTTCATCTCCGTTAATAATCGACAATGAAATTGAAATCAGCATGTTTTTCCCTAGATGTTACACATTAGGGGGTTTATTCCATTCATAAACTAGGGGATATTGATTTATTTTGCATGTTAAACATTGGTATTTCTCTTTGCGTATTGGTATGTGGTCATTCTATGAATATAGTCAATTACGTTCATTTAGCACTTTATATATTAAAACCACATTGAGTAAATTTATCAATATATCTACATATCATACAGATTTTCCCTAGAGACGGATCTAGTTCTATTTTATTTCAAATTTGAAAAACATATACCTTTGCCGTACATCACAAACATATTCATGCTTTTCGGAATAAAAAAAATGATGACCTCAAAAATTTGATACCTTTAGATCCTTAAGGAGGCTGGATAGTCAACAATTTAACAATCAGATCTACCGAAATTATAAGATCTGATTTGTTAAGCTATAAACTCTTATTTAGTAAAGAAAAACATCTACTAGTACATGTTTACGCATCTTCCTATACTTTTATATAGAGCTCTTTTTCCAAAGGAGATCAATACAGTTTAAAACAGGCCATGCCCATCGAGTTCTCTTAACTCTTCGATATTGCTTTATTTCTTAGTATTGCCACTGAATTCTTGTATACATTGCATATTATATATTTACTACTATATGATCACAAACAATAAAAGCCTCGTGAAATCAAATGTGTTATAAAGTGAGCTGAGTAATCACGAACAGTATCGCGAATGAAAATCCATTCACAGATTTCTGCCAGTTTTTCTCATACATCGAAATATTAAGAAATTTGCGAAGATTTGTACAGAGAAAGTTTTATTCTGCAGAAAGAGAAAAAAACTTGCAATCAAAGCCAAGAAAAAGAAGTTTTACGATGACGAAGAAATGGAGGCTGAAATTAAAGTTCGTGGTAGATCGATGGAGAATGAAAAAAATTAATCAGCAGTCCTTGCTTGCTTGCTTTTAGTACTGTCCAAAATGCATCTTATCCGGGATTCTTAGACATGAAGGCGAGAGATGAAGAGGCACTGAGTCTGCTGCAGGCATTTGATATTATTTGGGAACTCGGATTAAGCTAAGAGTACCAATGTATTAAAGCCATGGATTTATTTCCCGAAATAATTATGAATTCATAATCCTTAGAAATTATTTTCTTTCCTGTTTTTGTAAAGCAAAGATAAAAGCTATCTTATCCGATGCTACATGCAGTCGTATCATAAAGGTTAATAAAACGTAGCAAGAGCGCCCAATATTGCGATGAATATGGCCAATTCTGGTACAATTGACCAAGCGGCTAAACAGACACGTGTACGATATGACCCGATCGCTAGCAATCAGATATAATAACATAGGAAGATATTAATCGGCGTGTGCACCAAGTCTGTGGATAAAACAATAAAACAATGTTGGTTATTAATCAGAATGGCACCAATTGACCGCTACACGGGGAACCCTTGTTAGTGATGATAGATTATAAGACATGACACTTTGTTTATGAGGAATTTCTTGGGTAGACGAGAACAAGGGAATGGCCGAGCAGCGATGTGCCAAATAAAATGACCATAGAACGCCTTTAATGTATGCAATGTAATGAATACTTCTAAAACTTTCAAAAACGTTGATATTAATTCGAGAGAGAGAGAGAGAGAGAGAGAGAGAGAGAGAGAGAGAGAGAGAGAGAGACACAGACCAGACAGATACTTATTAATCAGCAGAACAGTTCTTCAAGCGCTAACAGTTCCAAAGTTATCTAGAAGTACGGAAAAGCTACTGGATGTGTATATAGTGAAGCAGTAACAATGAATAATGTTATTTGACAACGGTTACGCTTTTGTTCTTAATATAACAAACATAATTTGACCTTAGCAAGCCTTTTCTTTTCTCCAAAAGCGATGATCCCATCTCTACCCTTCATTGGTTAGTCGGTGCTTTGTTCAAGATAAGTCGGTCATTCCTGATAGGAAAGGACCGCCAATATCACAGACTCGGACCAGGGACGTTAGAAATACCACGACACTTAAAGACTCCTTGTATGTGAACATAATGTGAACATATGGACAAAAATAATTTTGTTAATTGTATGCAATATCACTACATACACATGCATATGCATGTTTAATACGACCCTCCATGTGCATATACAGAAAACGGAAAAGACACTTGCTGATGTCAAGGAAATGTTTCACTTCAAAGACTTCATAAACAACGCAACATTTATATGTGTTCACACTAAGGGTAATTATGCGTGTATCTTCAATGTTAAGAGACTGGAAGATTGAATAATGCATGTAAATGTTCGAATGAATAATGCAGTTTGAACCGTCGCACTTTTCTGCATTTATGGGATCGGTTGCTGTTTATTTCACCACACCTTTCCAGATGAATTAGACTTCCTTTTAATGCAAGGTAAACATTTTATTTCAGGGCGTGTTTAATAGTTGGTGCTCTGTCTACAATATCTACATTTTCACGAAGAGAAGTTGACGTATTTTAAGGAAAGAGGAAACTGTCCTATAGTTCTAATTCTTCATAAATAACGCAATTGGAAGGTTCATTAACAGAAAAGAGACAGTGAAACACTTAATGAATTATAGGAAGATGACAAAATAAGCATGCTTGTAGATATAAACAGTAATATTGCAGACCTAAAAATACTAGACCAAAAGCTAGCAATTTCAATTACGTTAAAAATAATTACAGTTTTTAACATGAATGGTTTTAAAATGTGCAAATAGACCAATTTGTAGATCAAATGAAATTTAAAAAAGAAGAAAATGAAAACAAATTTAAAAGCCTTTGTAAATCAAATTCATTTAAAAATGCTAAATCATTGACACAGTATAAGATCCTATTAACCATCGCGCATTCAATTAAAGTTAAGAGTGCTGCTTGTACGAGTGCACAATAATATTCTTACAAGTGTAAGTGTAGGGAAAAGATTTAAACTATTAAGTTTCAATTGTCCCAAAAAATTCTTAAGAGAGAGTGCGATATGTCAATTTCACCCAATAGGGGAAACGAAAAGAAATACTCAAAATATCATAATTATTTGATCGTATTCCCAGTGTTATGTTTTATATTTCAAGCGAACTCTACTGTAATAACGAAATTTGAATTTAATCGTCCGCTGAATGAACTCAATTTATGAGATCACCCAGTGCAATAAAGAGTGCAAAAAAGTAAAAACTGCAACCAAGGAACATTATTCAAAACATGTATGCACTTCAGCAGGGAAATAAAAGAAGTAAAGGATGCCTGTATTTTATCATTACAATTCTCAAAGATCACGAAGCCAATTACAACGTCCTTGGTGAAAAATGAATACGAAAACAAGTGTACGGGGTCTCTGATATCTTTATTATCATCATCAGAAAAATTCCAAAACTATTGTGTTTCCTCCCAAACCAAGCAAACAATCTGATGTTTTTTTCAGTCACCCTCTGAAACTTCTGCATATCTACACGGAACTCTCCTCCAACGCACTCTCCTGCGTTGGAGGTTTTTCTTATGTATTCTTTGCAAATTAGTTTGAGTAAGATTGAGTCTTGGGATCATAAAGAATTTTAACAAGATGCCTCGCTTGGACAGACGGAACGACACACAGATACACTAATCACTGGATGGTTTCCGCAGAATAGAGCAGAACTACTTTTAACAGATGGCTAATGGAAGAAACAATTTCTGCAGGCTCGTTGCATGCACTCTTAGAGACCCAACTGTCAATATAAAGCTAGTGTTTAATGTATTATAATTGCTTGTTATGTATTGTGTTTTTAACAAGCATTTCAATTCAGATGGTGTATATTTTTTGTAATTTATCCTTTTCTGTTACATCAAGCAGTTTTATGCATGTACATTGCTTTTGTACAGTAGCACAGTTTAATGTAAATTTGAAACGCTGAGCAGACGTGCTATAACATGAAGCAAACCAAACCTCAACAAGAGAAGAGTAATGTCATATTGTAAATTTGGAATTAACCGCATGGCAGTAAACACAAAATTATGACAACTTTGTCATGTTATAAAATTTATATTTACTGCCATCCGTGTTACAACGCACTTTGAAAAAAAATTTCAAATAGCGTTGATTTGGTCCCAAATTTAACTCAGTTTGAAATATTTTTTAAAAGTGTGTAATTGTTTTCAAAGTGCGTTGCCACACACCCGTGTGGCAACGCACTTTCAAAAAAATTTTCAAAGTGCGTTAAATTTGGGACCAAATCAGCGCACTTTGAAAAAAAATTTCAAAGTGCGTTAAGAATGTACATCAACATTTTGTTGTATCGAGACTCAACGCACTTTGAACAAATATGTATCAATCACAAATTCTCTAATTTCTTATTTATTGATAGTATGATGAATTGTTAACACTATGGTGATCCTTATTTACCGTATTTGAGAACGGGGATGGGGATGGGTGTAGGGGATAACCAAAGATACAGGCTAATTACCAGTACATCATGTAATTGATTAGAGGAAGAAGGTCCCTTATCCCTTATTTTATCCTTCCAAAACTTGATTTTCAGCAACATTTAAGATCGGAAAAAGAAACATGCTCTGTTGTAAATTAAGTGAATGCAGTGATATTGAAAAACCGGGCTGTCAAAACAAAAAATTCTCCATTGGTATGTTACATGTAAAGAATCTATAAGTATTTCAAAATTAACCCTCTTTTCATATTCAAATCAAATCTTATGGAAAAAAAAATTACATTAAAAATTTTTATAAACATAAAAATAAGTATTAGAATGCGGGTTTATTTTCTCGCGCTGATCTTCTAAAATATCATATTGTTTTTGATAAACATACATGTAACTAGATACGATCTCGTTACGAGTAACGAGTAGGTCTTCCTTGCGATTTCTGTTTTAAATCATACCATGATTAATCGATACAATTTCAGATTTACCCCGCCCCCCCCCCCACACACACACACACACTTTCAAATAATGTATACAAATCCCTAATTACGTATTAAATGCGTGTGGCAATGAGTTTTCCAGATAGATATTGCTACAATCAACAACTTTGGTTCTATAATGCATTACAAAATCTTTATCGTTTTTAAGTTATTTGTAATAGAGTTTAAGAGTGCCCTGGCCCCTAATTTAAGGGGCCAGCCACTTTTTCTTGATTTCTTTGAAAAGGTTTTAAGAATACTAACATTTTTTGCTCTTACATCTATTTAAAATTGTTGATTATTTTTGAGATACAAATGTTTAAACATTTAAGGGGCCAGCCATCTAGATCCTTAATGGGGACAGAAATTCGTGTTTTGATAAGTGGAATCAATTTAAATCATAAATTCAAACATTTTCTCTTCTATGATGTCTAACAAAATATTTCTACTTCTCTAGTTATATTGCGTCAAATGTTAAGTTCTTTGGCCCCTAAAAATCCCTAATTACGTAATAAATGGGCGTGGCAATGATTTTTTTCTGATAGATATTGGTACGATCAACAACTTAGCTTCTATAAAGCATTACAAAATCTTTATCGTTTTTAAGTTATTTTTTATAGAGTTTAAGAGTGCCCTGGCCCCGAATTTAAGGGGCCAGCCCCTTTTTCTTGATTTCTTTGAAAAGGTCTTAAGGATACTAACATTTTTTGTTCTTACACCCATTTAAAATTGTTGATCATTTTTGAGATACAAATGTTTGAATATTTTAGGGGCCAGCCCTCTAGATCCTTAATGGGGACAGACATTGGTGCTTTGATAAATGGAATCGATTAGAATCATAAATGCAAACATTTCCTCTTCTACAATGCTTAACAAAATATGTCTCCGTTTCTAGATATATTGCGTGAAAGTTTAATTACTTTGGCCCCTAGAAAATCTTTAATTACGTAATAAATGGGCGTGGCAATGATTTTTCTGATAGATATTATTACGATCGACAACTTTGCTTCTATAATGCATTACAACATTTTTATTGTTTTTAAGTTATTTGTAATAGAGTTTACGAGCGTCGTGGCCCCAAAATAAAGGGGCCAGCCCCTTTTTCTTGATTTTGTCGGAAAGAACTTATGATTATCTACTACTTTTGTTATATATGTCTTAACAAAATACCAACTCTTAAAAGGAAACAGATCAAATCGTTTGAAGATTTTGAATAGAAATCCGTACCCAATTTTCGTGCCCAGGCGAGCTCCAAGAAATGGCGCCAGTGGCGTAAAACAACATAATAGTGCACAACTTCAAACTATAGACTACCTATCTTGAAAATTTCATAGTCATATCTCTGATAGTTTCTGAGATCAGCTCTGCACAAAATAGGTCGTAAAAATGTACAAAATGGCCGATAAATCAGTACCGGAAGTGATGACAGAAAAAGTCTCAAAAATGTATTAAGTTTACATCTAGTCCCATCTTCTGTGAAAAAATGGTTGAAATCGGTTGAACAGTTTTCGAGAAATCTCGTGCACAAAATTTGGAAAAAAAAAATAATAAGAAACAGTACGAAAACTATAAGGTCTTCCGTTGGAAACGGAAGACCTTAACTATTTAAGGTCTTCCGTTTCCAAAGGAAGACCTTATAGTTTTCGTACGATTTCTTCTTATTATTATTTTTTTCCACAAATTTTGTGCACGCGATTTCTCGAAAACTATTCGACCGATTTCAATCATTTATTCACAGATGATGAGACTTGAAATTAAATTTATACATTTTTTAGATTTTCCCTATCGTCACTTCCGGTACCGATTAATCGACCATTTTGCACATTTTTACGACCTATTTTGTGCAGAGTTGATCTCAGAAACTATCAGAGATATGACTATGAAATTTTCAGGATAGGTATTCTATAGTTTGAAGTTGTGCACTATTGTGTTGTTTTACGCCAGTGGCGCTATCTCTTGAAGCTCGCCTCGGCACGAAAATTGGGTACGAATTTTTATTCAAAATTGTCATACGTTTTGATCTGTATCTTTTTATCAGTTGATATTTTGATAAAATATATATAACAAAAGTGGTAGATAATCATAAATTCTTTCCAACAAAATCAAGAAAAAGGGGCTGGCCCCTTTTTTTAGGGGCCAAGAGACTCATAAACTCTATTACAAATAATTTAAAAACGATAAAGGTATTGTAATCCATTATAGAAGCAAAGTTGTTGATAATACCAATATCTTTTAGAAAAGATCATTGTTACGCCCTTTTATTACGTAATAAGAGACTTTTAGGAGCCAAAATACTTAAACTTTGACGCAATATATCTAGAAAAGGAGACATATTTTGTTAGACATCATAGAAAAGAAAATGTTAGCATTTATGATTTAAATCGATTCCACTTATAGAAACACCAATGTCTGTCCCCATTAGGGATTTAGAGGGCTGGCCCCTAAAATATTCAATCATTTGTATCTCAAAAATGAACAACAATTTAGGATGGGCGTAAGAAGAAAAAATGTTTGTATTGTTAAGACCTTTTCAAAAAAATCAAAAAAAAGCGGCTGACCCCTTTAATTAGGAGCCAAGAGACTCGTAAATTTTATTACAAATAACTTAAAAACAATAAAGATTTTGTTAATGCATTATAGAAGCAAAGTTGTTAATCGTAACAATATCTCTCAGAAAAAATCAAGGCCACGCCTATTTATTGCGTAATATGGATTTTTAAGGGGCCAAAGTACTTAAAGTTGGACGCAATATATCTAGAAAAGGAGACATATTTTGTTTAGCATTGTAGAAGAGAAAATGTTTTCATTGATGATTCTAATCGGTTCCATTAATCAAAGCACCAATGTCTGTCCCCATTAAGGATCTAGAGGACTGGCCCCTAAAATATTCAATCATCTGTATCAAAAAAATGAACAACCATTTTCGGTGGTTGTAAAAACAAAAAATATTAGTATTCGTGGGACCTTTTGAATGAACTCTAGGGAAAGGGGCTGGCCCTTTTAAATAAGGGGCCAAGAGACTAGTAAATTCTCTTACAAATACCTTAAAAACAATCAAGATTTTGTAAAGCATTATAGAAGCAAAGTTGTTGATCGTAACAATATTAGTTTGAAAAACTCATTGCCACACCAACTGATGACGTCACTAGGAATTTTAGGGGACTAAAATCTTAAATCTTTAATGTGCTGTATGTAAAAAAGCAAAACTCTTTGTCAAGCATTTGAAAGGATATAGACAATCGTATACATTATCTGAAAGACAGGGGTTGAGTGGAAATTCTATAATTTCTTTGATATTTTAATGGTATCGTTTAAAAAATTGAACGGAAGACCTACTCGTTACTCGTAACGAGATCGTATCTAGTTTACGTATCCTTTTTTCACATCATGTTTGTTACAAACACATGCAATAAGCCAGTTTAAATATGTTATACATTGATTTCCATTTTCAATATACATAAATCATATTCGTTCTGGCATAGCCTAATATGTCAGATAAGAATTAAATTAACCACATACTCAAAAAAGGAAAATGCAGTTACTTAGCGATGAAGTTCATTTCATATTTGGATAATTCAAATCTCCCAAAGAACTACTAAAAGGAAAAAAATTCTCATCTAGAAACTGTTTATCAAGTTAGCTGAGAACGCAATGAGTTCTTTTTTATATATATCACATTAAGCTAAACAAGGTTAAAACAATCAATTATAGTGTATATAAATCACTAAACCATGAACATTTTTCCAAAGTGTTTTGATATCGTCGATATCAACGCACTTTGTAAAAAAAATATTTTTTTTCAAAGTGCGTTGACTTGGTCCCAATATTAACGCACTTTTTTCAAAGTGCGTATTTTTTCAAAGTGCGTTGTAACACAGCCGGTAAATTTAAAATTTACAACATTACAGTAAATTCGGTGAATCAAAACCAGAACAATTGTCTTCAGTAAATCACCAGAATATCTCAACCGATGGCAACGACGTGACAGAATTTCGACTGACATCATTTCTGGATTCGGTTGATTTAAAGCATCTGTCGGATGCAATACTAAGTATTGCAGGGGGCATGCGTACCACAGATCAGTATATATTGCACCGCTTATGAGCAGTGCCGTCATCATTTGACAGTTTTATGCTGAGATAGAAGACAGGGGTCTGGTGGAAATGAGAAAATAATGGCGAAGGGATATACAAAACAAGATATCAGCTTGACAAGAAAATATCTTCTTAATCTACTTTGCCCGTTCAAGAGTTATCTATGACCTAAGCTCATGTTGTTTACGGCAGTTTTTTAGGTATATGATTTATAAGACTGCATTATTTTTCTCATACAGAATTTGATGAGTTTCAAATGCAGATATTTGATGCTCGTCTGACACCCATACCATAACTTAAGTATGATTGACAATAGGACTTTCAATTGACTTGATAAATATTAACTCAACGTTGCATTCATTTGCATTCTTTCAGATACATGTAATTTTTTAATATTTTATGTTATAAATGAATCTTTAGTTATTGTTTCATACAAAATACATTAGTCTCAGTTGATGGTTTGATGCACGAGAATCGAATTTCACTATGCCAGAAATTGCATGGTTCCACCTACAGATGACCAAAACTTAACCCGATATAAAATAGCACCAGGAGGAGTTTCTTTGAACCCAACATCCTTCATTAATGGACACATATTAAAGTTGACCAGTTTATCACTTATAATCCGTGACGGTACAACGCTAACTCAAATTGATATCGAACTTACTCCCGACCAAAAGGACAAGCACTTGGCGATAGAGATTTAGATTAGGATAGTGGCGGGGTCAAACGTGCCTGGCCTTTGGGTAATACAACATCACATTCATATAGGCATGTCTTTGTGTACAAATGTATGCTGAAAACTGATTTTTATTTTACACTGATGACTATGTACTCAAAGTGTTGTTAAAACTTTGCAAGCAAATGTAGCTTTATTTTCTTTATTGTTATCTACAAATGATCTACGATCTATCGTACAACCAAGATCAAGTCAAATGTCTTCATGTAAAAACGCAATTGTGTTGCCAGGTCTGTTTCTCAAAGTCATTTGTAAAATGCATCCCTGACCCTCAAATAGCTGAGTCTATTAAGAGTATTAAGAAACTAAATTATGTAATTTTATATATGGGTTTATACAATGAATTCGGATCGAACAGAACACATGATTATAGCCAAATCTGGGCTCTTTCCATTAGGGTAATGGCATAGCCAAGCTTTATTTACTTCATGAGCATTACGCAAAAGTTTTCATGGTGGTTTTTTTTAATATGAATAACAAACCTCTCTCTCTCTCTCTCTCTCTCTCTCTCTCTCTGATTGCTGATAGTTGTTCTGACGCACGGGTATTGGACTATGCTAAGGCTTCTTTTTGTATGATTTGGGTGATAGTGACACTGCAAATTGTTTTAACACGTGCATTGATTTTCGAAGCGTTCCACGGCGTAACTTTGATAGACTGCTTTCACCATTTTTTGAATTACAGTGTAAGATCATTTCAAAGCAAGTAATTCAAAACTATAATGTAAAGCAATCGTTTTGTTTACAACCAAGCCAACAGCTATGAGCTCAGTTTTAAAATGCGAGACCTGAGAGTTTAGGTTTATGTTACTGAATTATTGCATATTGTTGGGGTTTTTTAATTACTCTATATCTAAATACAATATAGATTTAGATAGATAGATAGATAGATAGATAGATAGATAGATAGATAGATAGATAGATAGATAGATAGATAGATAGATAGATAGATAGATAGATAGATAGATAGATAGATATTGCATGACAGTAGTAAACTAAAACAATTTTCTTTAATGCCACACAACTTGTCATCTAGCCTCACCAAAACGAGACTTTGACCGTTACTGGCTTTATATTGATTTCACTGTCAAACCTAGGGCCAGAAGGGCCGACACTCACTTACTCTTTGAGACTGTATCAACCATAAGTTGTAAGTGGTGCCACTAAAGACTAATTGATTCCTGTGGGAACCGCTTTTTTATTACATGTCGATTAACGGTGGCGCTTTCACTCTCAGTTGATGCAGTCCCGTGATTTGTTTAATCTGCTCTCGACAGGAAAGAGGTATCAATAAAAGTTTGTATCTTGATCGGTTCAAATGACCATCGACCGGAAGTGGTCCTGATGGATGTAATGGAAGTTTCAAAGGAAAGACTGGACCATTATTTTAATCCGGATTGCTAGCTACGGAATCGCTAAGCGAAGTGATACATAACGTTTTGAGAAATAACGACGATTAAAGCATGCATGCGTCATGGTATAATGAGACTCGAAAAAAAATATTTAAAGGCTGAAAATCGTTTTCATTAAATCCTTGAAAATTGATCAAGACGTCGCATTTGAAAAAATATGAATATTTAATGCAACTTATCTATATTTGAATATTGAGAATTTCCGTAGTTATTATCTTGCAAAATCTTTTAAAATTGCTGCAAAATTCCGCATAATTGGTAAATTAATTTTAAATTAATTTTATGTTAAGGAAAATATGCCAAGCTAATCCAACGTTTGTTATAAGTTTTGATAAAATTCAAAGATTTGAATTCCCCGGCCTTTTTAATACACATACCAATACTTTGATAGGCCTGATGGCTATATCTAATAGATTGGTGCAGTAGTGACCTGATATTGATAAGAGACATAATTTCATTTGAAATTATGTGTTCTTAATACAACTAAGCTCCTAAGAAGTCACGCGTCTTTAGAGCTATCCTATTTCCTAAACACCGAACTAAAACATTTCGGACACTTATCTATTCTCTCTCAGACGACGTGTTCATCATTCATTGATTTGGTGGTATGATCTGTTGCGCGAATTACACAGCTTTATCATTCAATTTATCATAACATTTTTATACGAAAATCCTCTTGCAGACAGGTCTATAATCGTATAATGGACTATTACAGTTGGACCAGCGCGTCCGGAACTCCTTGTTATCCCCAGAAATGAGGTACAACTCACAGTTCTGTATACAATTAGTTCATTTCCGACAGTTTGGGAATCAGATTTGTCTGATTCTAAAATTATTGCTGACCTCATAAATAGTTGTATTGATATTTTCTGAGGACAGAATCGGCAGAGAGATGGACTGGCACTGGACCGAAAAAAGCGAAATTATTCAAGGCTTTCACCACCTTGACAAACGTTCGAATGGAACACGCAGAAAGTGAATGGGAATATGCTTTAAGAGATTACTATATACGATTTTTTCAAGTTTATTTATAGACATTAAAGTCGTAAAGTCCGAGACAAGATATTAGGAATGCTCTAAAAAGAAGTTAATTATTCAGACATTAGTGGCTTTCATGAATACTCAGTACAAGCATTAAAATAACTACTAAAATATTTTGTTGAAAAATTGATTGCATGAACAAGAAAAATCACGTCGCTTTTATGGCATGAATATTTTACTGGTTTTATGCTTACAATTCTCTCTTAAAGCCCCTCATTTTTTACAAATTACATTAAAACAAGATGGTAATGGAAAAATTGTGTTTCAATCAAATTTGCAAGACAAAGGTTTGATCTTTGCTTGCGTTGAAATTTGAACCGTGACGAAAGTCAGAAAAAATAATGGCGCTCTTTGTACCGAAGCATCATTTTATCTTATCTTCCACTTTATTTCCCTTCCAGAATGATGAGGAATATTGTTTTTATCTTGGTAATTGTGTGATTTTGAACCAAAAATACGCTATTAAACAATGTATAATGTAACCCAGCCATTACTTTGGTCGAAACGTCTAGAATAAAAATAATGAGAAACATTGATAGGTATATGAAAGTATATTTCTTTATTAGAAACAAGAGATATATTTTGTTTTTTACCGTATCATACATACTTAAAACTTATCGTAAATCGATTCTTTATAAATTATATAGATAATCACTTTTTGTACAGGAACGCCTTCCTCCTTGCTTATGTCTTTTGGAGAACCAAATTTGTTACTCTAGTCAGTATATCTGTATGGCATATACACTCAAATCTTGTTCTAGGATATTTACGTAGATTCCTGGTCAATTCCCACATTGACCCTTTTATTAATAGCCGCAATCACTGACCAGTCTGTAAAATAAGCAGCACTCTGATTTTGTCAGCTTACAATCCGTAAACTGTCAAGACAGCAGTCTGTAGTTAACATCAGTGGCTCGCGGGCCGCTGTGATCTTTGAATGTTATTATCGCACTCACAAGGGAATGCGCTCTCGGTTTCATATTGATTTGATACCTATACGAATGCTCATTATTAATCGCTTGTGGTTTCTGCAGAATTGTCTTGGTTTTTGTCTTGTGTTTTCATCGAATGTTCACACTTTCTGCATTCCAATGTCGCTTTTCCAAACATCTCTTGATTCTACCATAAAACATAACAGACAGCTCTAAGGAGAATATCGGTGGAATAGTGTTACAGATACCAAATAATCAAATGCATTTTAGATGATATATCACACTTTGAGGCAAAAAATAAATCAAAAACCACGATAACATCGGTATTTTCATGGTAAAATATTTGTTATGGGCCAAAATGTTGATTATTTCACTTGTTTTTCTTACAAGTTTAGCTTTTCAGAGTGCTAAGAGGATGAAAATAAAATATTCTAAGTGGGTGCTGATTATAATTACACACGGTAGTTAACTCAACACCTGGTTATGTAGAATGGGTGTTTGAAATTGTTAACTTGCTTCTGAAAGCGTTTGAGTGAGTCCCATTCATGCTGAGAAATGGTGTACCATACAAAGTGGGTGACGAAATATCATACGCGTTAAAGTGGGCCCCTTAATTTAACAAATTATCTCAATTTATTCTAAAGCCTACATGCGTTATCATTTGTATCAGGTGCGCCATAAAAAATTATGTCGTTTTAACTGACAGTGACGTCATGATATGTCGTGCGTGCGCAATAACAAAACTTCAAAATATCAAATAATATCTATACAAGTCTATACTCTGTATTTGCCGCGTAATCACGATGACTTTGATAAATCCATGCATGCACATTGAACAGCTTGATACATCGGGGTTTTTTTAACAGTATGCATATACACCAACAATTGCTATATTTTCTTAGACATTAATCTACATGTCAGAAATTCATAAATTGTTTGTAAAAAATGAAAGCCTACATGGGAAATTTGCCGATGATGTGCGTGTTGTTTGAAGATTGTTTTGCAAAACCAAAATGTATTTTCTTTTATTTTTCATTCGAGAACATGGCAGCAATTCATAACTTTTTATTCAGCGCTATTCATAACCGATATATTTCTATCACCCCCTGACACAACATTAGCACTGCCATATCAACGTGAAACTAGACTGCTCAAACCGAACGCTCCGCGGGAGACACCGTTTTGAAGAAGTTTAGAAACCTAATCTGTTAAAGTTTTATAAAATTCATAACTGATATTTACTTAAAGCTTGAGAAAGTCGTTAGGCATTTCAAGTATGTTTTTCTTTGAGTTTTAAAATAGATCTGTTAGACACTGGATTCTACTCATGGCGGAGTGAACAAATATTGGTAATGGTGATTACACATACTATATAACGGTATACACTGTGCATATGTAGGTCAGTAGTGAATTATTCAATATATATATTTATCAATAAAGTTATCTAGTAACACGAGGCATATGGGTTGTTTACATGCAAATCAAACAAAACCTTTGAGGTTTTCAAAAGCTTGAATGAGCTAGTTTCAACATTCTTTTACCAATTTCAGACATCAATGACTGAATTGTTCACAAGTGTTAGATACAAAGCATGAAGTAGATAATTCATGTTAACGGAAATTGTGAACTAATATTAGGGACCTATATACTAACAAAAGTATACTTTAAAAAAAGGGTCCTAATTGCGTACTGTGAACTAGTATATTTAGATGTATAATACTATTTTAATACTTATTCAGAAACACAATGGTGGGCAGTGCGGCCCATCGGTTTATCAACATGATACATGTAGTATAAATATTGTTAAGATTTCAAGATAAAGTATCCTTAGCAGAGCTAATATTGATAAAAAAAAATTAAAAAATTATATGCTAATAATATCTTATTATTCGATTACATGTCATATCTTTTGACAGATTTACCAAATCACAACCAAATTAGGTTCATGTTTAATATATAATCTTTAAATTTTGACTGCAATCAAGAACAACTATATTAACGTACCAAAAATAAAATTAAATGTCGATTGTAAATAAGAAAGGTGAATGAAATCAATCAAACTTTTAAGATGAACTAGTTGTTTTGGTTTGCAATACGTTAAATATACATCAAATTGCCAATTATTGACGAATTCTACTTCATTTCAGCTTTCGACGAAAAATGGGACACGTGGGTCGATGGACAAGAAATAATTTTACTGTACACTATATATTTGATAAATATTTTGAACTCATGGCCAATGAAATTCTACACGTGTGTCCACAAG
Organism: Magallana gigas; assembly: GCF_963853765.1. Classification (NCBI taxonomy): domain Eukaryota; kingdom Metazoa; phylum Mollusca; class Bivalvia; order Ostreida; family Ostreidae; genus Magallana; species Magallana gigas. Next base: position 9,780,156 of record NC_088860.1, on the reverse strand, counting down.
CGCTCTGGTCGTTATTGCAATCCTACTGTAGTGCTATGTACTAGGCCTTTGTAATTCTTTAAGTAAGAAGTCGTAAGAAATCACGTTGAGTTTGTATGGGTATTCCAATCAATGTCCTGTTTCGCCCGCCATTGAAACTCATCGGCGCGTGGTGTACAACGCTCAGTAACATAATTAGCCCAATTTTAAACACGTTTACAGGGCCAAAACTCGTCTCAAAGTATGCCATAGTACTTAGTGTATTTTCGGATCTTAAGATAAAGACAGAACAGCATCTTAAATTCGTTTTGAGTTGGTGGCGATTAGTCTGTGCATCATTAAATGTTGACAATTACTTATTCCATTGTGGTCAATTTTAGTTAAATCAAATCAGACATGCTATAAATAATTAAGGATCTACATTTAGTTTAGCTTGTTCAATATTACATGAAATCTCTGTTCTAAATCAATCAATCTAAAGGTTTAAAATACAATATTTCCAGTGTAACACTACATTATGTACAAGTATGATAATTTTGAATAAAATCAAATAAATACTTTTTAATTTTTTAAATATTGCTACTGTTGGCTCAATTATCTAGGCTATAAGCAATACAAGTGAAAATGGTATCATGTTGCCACCCAAAACAGAAAGATAAACACGTGTGTATTTGAGTGTTACACTTCAAGTATATCGAGTACAGTATTCACAATTATCAATAAAACAGAACAAAAGATATAACACCATTTACAAACTCATAAAGCAAACTTACTCCATTAATACTCATTTGCCAAAAGATAATATCGCCGCCATTCTCACAAAATATACATGGTATTTCGTATTGAACACAAAACCGTTATTTTATTCTTTCTTTGTACTAAGTGGTCATAATATGTTGTCTCGCATTCAATTTCGACGTCGTTCAATGTTTAAGTGTATTCTATCCAAATATTGAACACAAGGTTTGAGTATTGATATTTCTTGGACGGGTATTCGCGCTCTTTTGTCAGCTCCCATTTTGTTTGATCGACAAGGTCGCAAGATATGGCACTTATTTTGGGAAGAAAAAAAGATTGAACATATCAAAACACCAAATCTACCGATTTATTATTGGTGAATGATGGTATATAATTACTGTTCTTTTGATAAATGAAAAAAATCTGTCCATAATGTGTGTCATTGGCGAATCTAGATGGTCGCCTTTTACACAATATTGATATTTTGACGACGTCTTTTCAAAGTCTCGTCGATTGTAATTCTCTCTTCGCGAAATTCTACATTAATTTGGGATCTGGGCCGTAGATTTTCATTTTACCTCCTAAGAAGAATGTTAGGAAAAACCACTACGACATCTAGTTAAAATTTGATCATGGAATGATAAAAAAAATTCAATTCATTATTCGATGACTAGTAACTTAACAATTCTGCATTACAGACAAACTTATCTTATGTAATACAGAAGGGCCATGCCAGCAGCTGTATTGAAAGATATTCATTTTATTATAGCACATTTTCATTCTTCACAAAAGACAGCGGTCCATTTTCAGCCGTGACATTTTGACACCCTTTCGCACGTTTATCAATTAAATGAGTTTCTAATGTAAAATAGGTCTTCTGTCAATGGGAGGGAAATATTTCAGTGACGTCTGCTTGATACGCTTCGGCAGACGATCAATTCTAACCGAAAGAAACTCGCTTCTCCTTAATTGCATGAAATCAACGGGCAATGTTATCCATCCTTGAAGGGATTGGCAGACGAGACCCTTTCTACAAAACATGGTTCTCTGAAATATATATTATGTGGTGTGATGTATACTGTAGTCTACGCCGCTTTTCTAAGAACGTGTTGCTTCAAAATCGTCCAAGGAACTGTCCATGTAAAAAAAACAACTAACAAATATCATTCTCGTGTGAGAGACCGCATTTTTGCTGAACGAATTTTTCAAACAAACTTGAACCATTACATAAACGATTTACAATCATAGATATACATCTGATTTATGAACACATTGACACGGGAGGTGTTAGAAAAAAGAGTTTATCTGAAATCTTTTTTTAAAAATCGAATACCAATGTCACTATAAATATTTACAATCAAGTGTTTTAATCTCTACTTCTTAAATTCATAACTTTCTTCTACTATACCGATGATATTTATGCACATTTATGATATTATCAAGTTAGTTCTGTTTGGATGTATTTATGCTATACCACAGATGTTAATAACTTATATTTACTCATATTCCACACGAAGAGCAATATATTTTGGTTCATGTAATTGGGTCAGGGATACTATTTGCTGCTCCACTAATCTGTTCAGTGGACTTCCAAGGAATGATTGCTTGCTTATCCTCAGCGTTATAAAACGACTTTGTTATTTCCCTACAAATCAGCATCTGTATTTGTGTAATTGATAAAATGGTCGATTTACAACTTGTGCTTTTCCCATATATCTGAGCAGTCGAATGCTTTTCTAAACCATCCTTTTAATTTGACATCAATTTTCCTAAGTCTTCATAGAAAAACAACGATCGTGATTGAATACGAATCGCAGAGTGAATAGCGAGCCCAAAGAACGAAGTCTTTCAAACCATTTTGCTTGTGGTGGTTTCGCGGGGTAACGCATCTTGTTCTAAAATTGCTTCTACGACCACACAATTTAAAATGTAATCAACCTTTACAACGTTCTACTATTCGGTCTTACAACTTCATAATTTTCTCTCGAGGGTAATTCACTCCTACTTCAAGCATCTCTGTAATTGTATAGATGTTTTCTGGTTCTTGAATAGCATGTACGTATGCAATTATATTGTTAGCAGCATGTGTACAATTATATATTTCTTAGTTAGTTTTCTGATAGTTTCTATCTATCTTGCTTTAGCTAGTTAGCTAGCCATTTGTCGCATTTTCGAGGCAGTAGGTTCAGAATACGGACAGGTTTCGATTAAATGCGAATACAACGCACTGTTTTGGTTTAATCGGTAGTGAACTAAGATGCTGTAGGACGGAATCCAAGACAAAAAAGATCGTAACGATATTTTATATTTGAATTTCAGGCCTAAAAACAGGCTGATGTGAATCTTAAAATATCCAAGATGGCGATTCGTACATTGTGTATAATTAGGTAGGGAATATAATTTTTATTTTAAAAAATTACTACGTAAAGTGGATGTTTTAAAACTCAAAAAATGTAACAAAGTTATATCATTTGGGCCACACATCACAAATTCCACTTGAACATCAATTTTAAAAAAAAGTTCGAAAGATAACTATCATAGAGTCGCTTTGGTGACCGGAAGTAAATATATTCTTAGTTTTTGTCTCATAGGTTTTAAGTTGAATGATGCAATCTGTCAGCACTTACACAGAAAATAAGGATATCTTTAAGTGTACCAACATTAAATGCTCTATATAAATGTACTTGTGATGAGGTCATAAAGCTCATACACTTTATGTGATACTGCTTTGATAAAAAATATCAGAATAAATCCATAAAACTATATTACAAATGGAAATAGTGGCATTTTTTAGAGTCTATAGATGTATGATTTCAAGTCTGAAGAGTTTTTGTTTATCTGAAAACACCTTTTTATGAGCTGTTACAAGATATTATTCTGTTTTTATTCGATGATAACAATGAACAGATATCGGTACGTATTTATATTAACAGTTTGATGTTTTCAGCGATACACTAAGAGTTACTTGTTACATCTATAGAATGTTATAGATGTTAGCCAGGTGCAACTTTTTGATACCACACCACTGTGAAGGAAATAATGCGCATGTTCTGACAAGTGTTAAAACAATAATTTATTACGCAATAAACCAGAAGCATGTTTGAGTGTAACAAACACCTGCACCTAATTGTTGTACCTAATTAAACGAATACCGGGCAACGCCAGCATCTTCTGATGCTCATAGGATGGATATGAACAAACAACAATGTGCCATCCAGTTGTCAGGGACGCCGCCGCTCTCTGTGTCAGGAATTCCTCACCCCATGTATTGCATATGGGCCGTCAAAGAAGTCAAGTCTCTTATTGGAATCTAATGTGTGTGTTATCTGTCTATTTTCATCATTTTTATGTTGATTTTTGTCTTAAGAAGAAAAATAACATTCCCAAAACACAGCCTGGATTTACGTGCACTTAATGCACGACTAATTACCGTGTGCATATTTCAAAGTTGCACATCGATGGCTGTTGATTTTGTAGACAACATGTTGTTCGGGTTAAGCTGTGGATGGTTGCGGATACTCTGTGTGCTTATACAAGCGAACCAATTTGTTTACTTAGTTATGATTCAAGGTGCAATTTCTTTCAAATAGTTATACATATACTATATGCACATTTATTTATTCCTGGCTTACAATAAATTTACACAGTATTCATTTATCTTCATTACGAATTTGAAGATAGTTCTTACATATGCAAACAATGTAAGCGGCGATGTCTACTGGGGCTTTATTGATAAGATGATGATATAAGAAATGCTGCTCGTTTGATATAAATGACATTTTTGCATTATCCAAATACTTTTGTCTCCTATGCATTACGTTAAATATAAACGTTTTTAACCACAAAATAAGAAAACATTTCTTTTACACTCTTGGAAACATTATTTGCTATGTGTCAAACAATTTTTTAACATTCATTCTTCAGATAAGAAATAAGGTGTACTTTTTGGAGATTTATAGTAATTTGAAGCCATTAAGAGAATATATGTACATGTGCTAAAAGTTTACACACAGCATGGCAGGTGTTTCTCATCTAAAGCCATTATCTAATTTTGATATACGCTCGTGTGTCTTGAATGTGTGCGGAAAAAAGCCAAACAAACAAACATTAGAACGCTAATATAATTAGGTAGGTAACCCAAACTACATATATACAAATCACTCGAAAATACATAGTCTTATAACGTTTATCGTTACAACAACAAAAATCAATTGTTTTTTAACATAAAATATAAAATTCAAGTTTTGTTTAACCTAAACGCCTTTGAAATCCAATGATATGTAAAGTTTTATACTGTAACAGGTTTTCAATTTGTTTGATCGAAAGTCTATCACTTTGGGTTTTTTTTATTATTTTTTTTTTTTACAGAATCCCATGTTGCGATTAAATCAGAATGTCTGTGCTGTCGTATCATCGCTGATCTATCATAATATAATCCAATAAATGCAGTTTCGTACTGTGGTGAAAACTTTAGTAATTAACACAAAAATGAGATATTCTATCAGCCTTGCTCAACACATCGAACAATCTAAATTCCTCCCAGGGGATGCCAGTTGATGCCGAGACTGGCATATTCGCCACCCACCCAAGGAATTCAACCTTATTATGGAATGTGGTGCTAATAGCATAGTGGTAAAAATTAACAGTGATTGATGCCGCGTAAAATGTTTGTACCCAAAACACATAGGATGTTAATTAGAATATGTTGCACTTAATATTGCACCGAGATATTATCTGATAGAATCTCAAATTCACGTTCGAAATTGTTTTAAAATAACGCCGTAATTCTCGGTCGTAATCGGACAAGTTACACACTTGAAGACGGCCAGATTACCAGCTGTCGCTTAAGGCAGATAAATATCAATTAAAGTTTCGTATCCTTATTATTGATTTCTGATACGGGGATAACTCAACGAGGTCAGAATTATTTTATTTAACTTTTCATTACATAAACATCCCTAGTAACTATTTGAATACTGGTTTGTTGCATCATTAATATCAAACACCATTTGTGGTCGTCAGGAAATGTTGGATCCCCTTTCTTTTCCCCCTTCCCCTTTCCAAAAAAAAATTATCATATTGTGGGTGGAATCTAGCCATAGTAAATTGAAATGAAAGCTTACATATAATATGATGTTGATTCCATGTTTATTTTTATTTTAATGATCCCTTCCCATTGTTTCAAGAATACTCCAGCTTTTGATATCAATAGAGGTTAGTTGCTATAGCATGTGACCTTGATATCTGGAACGTACAAACTTATGACAGCCCATAACTTAAGACATTCATACAAAGTGCAAGGTCAAAAGGTATATCGTATATTTAAAAATCTTCAAATGTTTTATACCTCCATATGAATTCAAATCATAAACATATATATATATATAAGAAGTTTCTGAAACAAAATGTGGATAAAAAGGTAGACAAGTTTGAATACGTCTGTAGTACTTATTTAAAGTATATACAGATAAGTATAATATCATATGATAACAATTTCAAGGCGAGAGAAATAAACTTTTTCTAACTTCGAAATATATCACATTTATAACATTAAAATTGATATGAGTATTTTTCTTCCTTCGATTTTTTTTCCATATCATGAGCTGGTAGATGTAGTTCAAGGAAATCATTTGTCATACGGCTCTTCATAAACCACTGCACAGAAACTGAACATAGATTTTTTTTTGTCTTAGTGATGGCATACAGAGCTCTCTAAAAGTTTCCTAGAATAAGGTTAAAACAAGAATTTGGTTTCTTTTTTTAAATATAATAACTAAAGGTTGTTTAGGTAACTGGAAACACAAACTTTTATCTGATTTGGCCGTACATTTTTACTCCAAGTTTTCAATCGGTCTTTTTTTCATATTTGATAGAGGATTTTTGTAAAGTTAATCAAGTCGGTGCCACATTTAGCGTGACAATGATGTGAGAGGTTTTCATTTGATTCCTCCACAGCCGGATTTAAACCGAATTAGATCGGAAGCTATGGCAGTAAATCTGAACCATTGGAAAGTGATCCCCGCTCGTCAGCTTTGTTACAATGGCATGTAGAGTTAACTCGACTAAAGAAAGAAAAATGTAAAGAAATGTTGTAAACCAGACCAGAATCGCCAAGAAAACGTTTCATTCGCAAAGTTGTAGTTTTTAAATGTACCGGGTGGCAGAAATAACAAAATGACAACCAATTAAAACAAATTACATACAACATGAAAGAGCCTATAGTACCTACTTAATATTGTCACATCTTTATTCTTTTGAACGACAATGCTACAGTCATTTGTTTAGTAATCACTGCTGTAGAAAATAGTATACTTTAAAACCTTCCCTGGACACTTTTTAAAGTGTGCTGCGGAAACCGAATTCATTAGGTGAAATTATTAGAGCATACCAAATTCATTAGATGAGATTATGCAACTTTATTAGAGGTTTAAAAAACCGATAGAAAACGCATAATTACACTGTGTCAAAAATATTGAAACTTTTTTACAGTGTTGGAAGGAAGAGGAAACAACTTTTAGCTAAGCGGAGTCAGATGCATCGTCTTTCATTATCGCAGAAAGCAATGATTGCAAAACCTCTTGCGGATCAAAAGCTGATCCAATATAGCTTGGCACCTGCATCAACATATAATTCCTCGTCTTACAATATTTTTGGAAGCTCTTGGTCGTAACTCGTTGTTGCGGCGAAACATTAATCACAACACCCACATACAATAAGGAAAGAACTTTGAAGTTGATTAAAAAAAGGATAATTACGAAATTCATTAATTTAATGGATTAATAATTCAATTTCCATCGTCTTCTCTTCCTGTCCGAAATTCCGACACCGAGTCAGGCTTCCACGTTTCCAATAATCTTTCATTTTTTCCTCCGCAACATGTACAAACAAATTTTCAGTTGTTTGTGACTAATCTAACAATGCTAGGTAAATATAATACAAAGTATAAGATGTTTATTCAGAAAACATAAACAAAAGGCACAATTTTTTGTAATTAAATCACATATCCACCACACAGATCAGACAAATGTTCAATTCTGTCAGTCGCATTGTTAGCCTGTTATGTGTACACTGGTTGGGGTTTTCGCCGATAATTTCTCTTGTCGGCGGTTGCATACTCAACAATCCACTTAGAAAATTGTTCTTGATTTCCAAACTCTCCAGATATTTTGTAATGTCATAGTTATACATACTGCAAAGAAAAACAATTAAAAGATACATGTTCAGGGCGCAATTCCGAGGGTGAGCAACGTTCAGTTGTACAGAGGGGGTTCATACGACATTGATCAAACCGCTCGGATATTGTAGAAGTCTTTGAAAACGCAGAAGCTGTACCGAATGCATTGTCGTTGGCGCCTTCCCTGTGATCTATTGGCAAATCCAAATAAAACACAGACTTCCGAAACATTTGATTATCTCCTCGTAATCAATCTATGATTCAGATTTCGTGGTAACTTGCACTAATCTTCTCAGACCATGGATTTTTTGTTGCCATAAATTATATTCATGGCATATTGGTAGGGAACATACAGCGTCGCGTCTATGTTTGATGCGAGATTGGTGTTTTGTTACCATTGATTCTAGTATTTTGTTACCTAAAATACACACGGCCAGGTTTCAAAGTTTACTACTGGGGATTTCTGCGTTTGTAATACCATCCCTTATTTTTATTTCTATTTGATTCGACAAGATTATTTTTGATTTATCCAAACCAACAGATCTTTATCAGTATATAATCTTTGTTCATAACATTTTGGAAGTAATACTGGATTAGCCTTCGTGACCCCCTTTTTTTCATTTTCCAGAATTGGTAAACAAGGACAAACTGAACAGAATATAATGAGTAAAGAATTGAGTAAAATTTTATTTTTTTTTAAAACAAAACGAATCGTTTTTTAAATTTCTTTTGCATCTTCTTCAAATTGCTCCAGTTCAATTAGTAGAATAAGATTTTTAATGTTCACTTCCATTTTTTTTAACCAATCGTAAACAGAAACGGTCTATTTAAAATTTTTAACAGGACCTTGGACGTTCCGTGGAACAAAACTATCTATTTCTTGCATCAAAAAAAAGTTAAAAATGACGCTGGTTTCGAGTGAAATATGCATAGATTGCGTAGTCCTAAACAGAAAATCTTGTCAATTTCAAAGGGCTGAGTTGCCAGCAATAATAAAAACAGGCGTACGTCATATTTATGTTTGATACCAACTATACCCAAAGTCCAAGCCCCTGTTTAAATGGTGCTGGATAGTCAGTTAACGCTTGCACTTAACCAGTCTTTGGCTTGCATAAAAAGACAAGACAAAACAGTCTGGTTTAACATTCTCTGTTCAGATCCCAATCGTTTCAATTAATTCGTATATAGAACCTCGGAAAAGTTTATTTTCTTTGGAAGGCCTTGTCGTTGAGTGTTGCTGGAGAGCGTCTCGGTGCTACCCACTCTCGAGTTATTTCGAATTCTTCACTGCTAGCTGTTAAATGTCTCCCAGCAGGTTACCCTATATATAATGGTAGGAATGTGGTATACCTAGAATTATAACATTGGAAAGTACACAACTAATAGTGGTATTTGACATGCGCATGTAAAAAAAAAAACACGAATAAGGACAGATGTGTATATCAGCAATTCTGAAGTGGAGTCAACATATGTCAGTAATTATTAAGGGAGCAGTGAAATAAATGCGGGGGGGGGGGGGTGGTTATGAGGTGATGAAGTATTCTCCTTCCAAACCAATTCTTCTCCTGACTTGAATACGACTTCGAGGTGTTTGATATGCATTTAATTTGCTAAAAAGTATTTAACATTTATTTTAGTAAATTTTAGCAAACTGGTAAATTTAATACATATGTATACCTTTCTATAATTAAAAGATTTGTTGTGTCTGCAAATTTCTTTAAGATTAGTAAATCTTGATAAGAAATTTAAGTAGAATTTAATATCATGTATATTTCAATTTTTCGGCAATATTTATGATGAAAGCCAGCACAAGGAAAAAATATTAAGACATTACATAACTACATATTTCTAATCCCTGAGATGTTGATTTTTTGGTCGTGTCAATCTCAAAACCTACCGACACACCGGAGCGCATGTCGCCATTGGAATGCTTACAAATCATGCGCGTCTTAACACCTGTCAAGTGGTTAATGGCATCTTAAATCGCTGGAGTGATGGCGAACACGTGGACCCACGTGACTGCGGTATAACAGGAAATGGTAAAACCGTTCACAAATTGTTTCCGACCAGGTTAAAGTTTTCAAATTTCACGAAAGAAGTAAAATAATTCGATTTCAAACAGTGTTCATTATCATATTTTACTTATATCTCTGATTATTATTAGACTCATAAGACTTACATGAAAAATGGAACTCCTCTAAATGATGGGGTGTTTATATACATGTATAATGTATTTGCACTTTTGTTCTTTACTAGACCTCAACAAAGACGGATATCTTAACTAAAAATGTTCACGGTTTGCAATAGTTATTCAAGATCCAAGAAGAAGACAAGAGGCCCTGGTGCCAAATAACTCACCTGAGCGCAGAACCCTTGCTTGTAAGAACTGAATGGGTCTACAACGACAGACCAACGACGACAAAGAATTGACAAATTTGAGCAGAAAAGTTCGGTAGAGTCTTTGGCTCAGGTGGCCGTAAAATGAACACAGCCCTTCTTTCTGTATCAATAGTATCTTCTTAAGATCAGATCAGAGACTTTTCAGCCATCATGGCATGTGAGGATTTCTCCTGCCTGCCACACACAGTTTGCCAATGATTCGTTTATCATACACCACGACTGAAAGCATAGTATTCTCCTCTCAAAGGGTTTTTCCTTGTAATAATATTGAATCCAATTACATTGCTTATCTATAGGTATCATCAAGCTAGAATTTTAAACTTTGAAAAAATGTATAAAACTGAACATGGAATGCTCAACAAATTAGAGTTTTACGAACTGTTAGTGTATATACATGACGATGACTTTGAAGAAATAGATTATCCAACATACAATGTCTAAGTTTTAAAAAATTAGTTTTAGCGAGGTCATAAAATGTGTTTAGCTTGCAATGCTTCTGATAAACGACAGGAAACAAGAACTGTATCGGAGCAAGCTATCGCAAAAATATTTTTTCCATTCAAAAAGTGTTTGTTTTCGCCTTTGCGTTTTAATTTATCAACGTAATTTATCACGCCCCTTCACAAACGCTGGACGTAGGAATCAGACAAGCTAAATAGACGGTGTTTAGCTATAGATAAGGTGCATTTTAAAGATGAGAAGTCTGGGCAACTTCAGGTAAAAGGTTTAGTTAAGGTCAAACTTTGTATTAGGGGTGGTGTACCCGTATTTGATAGAAATATCTCTTGTTTTAACATAGCTTTAAGTACATATTTGTCTATCTATCGTTTATTTCCAAATTATGTTCAAATGATTTCAGTCGTGTTATAATTCCCAAAGGTTGATATGTATACATGTAAAACTATAAACAATTCAAACTTGTTATTCTTTCATTCATTCATTCATTCATTCATTCATTCATTAATCATTCTTAAGACTCAGTACTTGGCTGTTGGCTGAAAGTTGTGTTAACAACTTAAATATTTAAACATCCCTGTTTGACCATTGCAAGCGTACAGAGAGAGAGAGAGAGAGAGAGAGAGAGAGAGAGAGAGAGAGAGAGAGAGAGAGAGAGAGAGAGAGATAGATTATATCATATTTAATATAAATGTTAATTTAATGTTAATTTGATCGTGTAAGAAAATGAATTACATTATCAATGTTTAAGTGATGAAATAAAAAATTACCTTGAAGTAAGTAGATATTTGGGACTTTTGGAAACAAACACTAATCACTTCTGATATAAGTAAGTAATTATTTGTCATAGGGATATATATATATATATATTGTGCATATAATGACACTTGTATTATAAATATATTGAAAAACGAATATTATATTATTTGTAACTTTCTGCGTGCATAATTGACAATGTTAATGTTCGAATCAATTCGATGATTTTCTTTGTTACTTTTTACTGAATTAAAATATATATTAGGCGGATTCATTCATCTTCTTATCTAACTTACATGTACGACACGCTGCGCTCTCTAAATGTTTTAAGCTCTTCCGAAAGAAAAGGTTTTTTGTATTGTAAGTTGAATATTGATGCGCTTTTTTCAGCGTTTCGGAAATACGTCTAGTTAATTTTCATTTTCTCATAGTTTCAGAAAAAGTCACCCACCAAGAACTTCTGGATCGCAAAGGGTATATTAGATTAGGACGTTTTTCATCTGTCAAAAACGTTTCCCGAAAGTTCGTTCATTACGTTTAACGAGCCGTGCTTTTTAACCTAATTCCTGCACTTGTAGGTCCGAAGTAATTGTTATTGCATTTTCGTTTTATAAAGAAAAATCTGTCAAGCCCCCATGATTAAGCGATCTAGAATTGCAACGAGGGTGACATACTGGTCCATAATTATTGTAATTTGGATTTGGAAAAGATTTCCTTTCTTATTTACATAAAACATTGCTCAGTTATTTTGTTAGAGAAGTTTATAATTACATCATGATACGATGGCAAAACCTTTTATCTTCAAGAAAAACTTATTTGTAGAAGAAATGCTTTAATCAAGTTTGAGATGGCACATTCACTTGGTAGCTGTACAAAGAAGCGAGGGTTAATTAATATGTTGTCATAATACCGCACAATAATGGATCAATTCCAGCCGGAAAACGTTTCAAGGGGGTGTCTATTAAAAAATCATTCGTCAAATTCCTGGGGGAACTTTCTCTTGGTGAATTTAGAAACATCTTTAAAATTAAACCATAAGCAAATGTAAGAAATGAAACTAAGAAAATCGAAGGGGACGTACCACCGACCAATAACAACTAATACAATAATTATCTGCGCTAGCCGGTTTTATGCAATATAGCATCCAGTTTCTCAGATTTGGAAAATGCGAGAGTATTTTTTTCTTTTTAAAACAGTTTCAAGTTTATAGAACTCGGTTACGATGAAGGATGAACTGATATACCAAGGTTTGTAATGTATGGTTTATTTTTGGGCTGTGATGAAAAAAAAAGTTGAGGTTATTCCGTTTGAGTCTGTAAGTAAACATTTGATAGTGATGTCATGCAGGTCTTGGGTTTGTTTCATGTATAGAAAATTTTAATACAGTAACTTGTCCAATTTACGGGTTATTGCTTCCGAAGCATTAAGACCATGAGGCTTGCAGTATTTTCTGTCTGTTCTTTTGTCTTTCTGTCTGCAAAAACTTTGATTCGTAACTATACAATGCAGAACAAACTCGTAAAGAGAGGCAAACATATTCAACAAATCTATTTCAAATGTACAAATAACAAATTCGTATATTTGTTCTTGATTAAAGTGTTTCTATGGATCTTTTGTTGACTACACAACCCTTCATAACGAACTGCAACAGCTGGCTATATAAATAAAATCTTCATCAGCAAAATGGCCTCAACGCGGGATTTTCTAAATACATGTTCTAATTATATATTGCAAAATCACAAAATATTTTTTAAAATCTATATAACAATTATATTACACTTTACCCTTTATATTTACCGCATCATACAGTTGTCACATTTTGGTTAAAACCATTTCTAGATAGCTATAGGTCATTGTGTTGCAGCATTGTCAATCAGTTTGATTTAGGCTATCCTAACAAAACACAGATCAGTTCTAGGATATTTGATGAAATAAAAGTGAATGTTGTTCCAGTGTTCAAACTTCGGCATTGCTATTAATTTTCCGAAAATGAATTCCAAATGGCACGTGCTCTATTTATGCGACGAATCCTGCAAGACAAAGTTATCTTAGGTACGCATTCAAGAACTAATTAGTCGATCGTCCAAGTTTCCGAAAAAATGACATGCCTTTATCAATATTTACAAGAGCGGAATTCTCGTTTAGCTGTAAGATGTAAATAAGGAATATGGAAAAGCGATTGCGGGCTATGTCAACCAGCACAAAGCTTCCTTCCAGCGGTGAGCGCGCACCTGTTTTTCATCTTTATATATCGTATCTGTTAATAAACAGTCTGCACTTTTAATACTCACCCTCCTTGGGGATATGCTTATCAAGGAGAATATAGACAGGTTGAGCAAGAATTTTAACCTGCAGTTTTATTTTTACTTACATATCTGTTATATTTGATTAAATCATGTCGTGTCAAAACAGAAAGAATATTATTAGCTTTTAATTTATCATAGAAGATATGAAACCATTTGGCATTTAAGGTGAACAGTTCAAACAAAAAAGAAATTTGACATTTCTATCTCAGGGATACTTGTAATAGAAAAAGATATTGGTAGGTTTTAAACATGTATTTTTAGACACCCTGCATTATATTTAGATAGAGGCAAGATGGTCACGAGGACAAAAATGTTAAATTAATCAATCAATTTATCAATTAAGTATTCAGTTATTAATCAATCTTTACAGCAACCGATCAATTATATCATTTCATCCCCTAGCACACCACCAAACTATAACATACGTTAAATAACCACATGATTGCGTTAGTGTTAAAGTCACAAAAAGCATCAGCAACGCATTTACATAATGGCGGGCATATACATGTACTTGTTACCTCTACTTTAGCATCCACAAAGTAAAGACATTCAGCCCTGCTGAACAATTTAGTTAATTCGTCCATGACATTTATTTTGTTCATCAGTGCAATTCGTAGGGGAAGGATATAAATGCATTCTAATCATACATTATTGTCCAAACTGATCCGACAAAAACTCCACGAACTAAAAAAAAAACGACCAGATAATGGTCTCTTTCCGTGCTGACAGAAGGTTTAAACACAGCAGTGACGTAACTATGATTGATGTAATATTTATATATTAAAGAAGATTGCACTGGTGGGAACACTTAAACTTTAAACTACAAGATTAATGATTCCATTTTTGAATTATTTGAATCATTTTACGAATGATACTCACATGAAGTTTTGCCTGTTAAAGTTCAGATAAGAGTTTTAATCAAAAGTACACAGTTTTTCATACAGTGACAGACATATACATGTGTACCATGTAGAGATATAGTATTTTCTTTTCTATTTTACATGTATTCATTATTCTGTCTATCCTAAATGCATTCCAGTGAGCTTTACTTCAAGTTTCTATAGTCCAACCACCATTCCATTCAGCGATTTACAGAGAAAATTTGCACGATGTCCACAATTCTCATCGATAAATATTAGTTTAAAAACGAAATAGCAAGAAGAGAGTCTTTCAGTGTTACTGCTTTGAATCTCATCACTTTAAATTAAAATTCTAAAAACCTTCAAATCGAAAAGCAAATAGAAGATTATTCTGGATGGATATCGCAAGCACAAAGATTGGGTTTGGCCAAATTACTCGGCTTTAGATGCTCTTGGAAAATGGTGTATGGTTTTGCTTTATAATTGAACAGTCTCTATCGGGACTATGTAATGGACATTTATGACAAAAACAGTTGCCAGCTAAATTGATTGTAACACATTTAACGAGGTCCATTTAATCTCAAGGAAAATCCCCGCCAAGAAAAAAGTAGTGTAAGAAAAAGAAAGACCCAAACCGCTTCGTTCCGCTTTGTATATTTCTTTTAATCTGTGGAAAATGATTTATCTATACCTATCAGCAGTTTAGTGATTGGATAAAATATCTAATTGTATAAAAAGATGAAAATAAAACATTTAATGGTCTAGAAATAATCACCATTATACGATAGTTTACATGATAAATATGATCATGAATTCTGTTTTATTGTTGTTGGTATTATGATTGCAGAGTACTATCCTTATATATTTGCAAAGTTTTTTAAAAAGTATTCCTAAAGGTTTTGGCGTTTGCATCAACTATATGCATATCTTATGCTCAAAATATAAGTTTACACGAATTGGAACAGTTATTTGAAATTATCATGTTTCTGCTTTGTTGAACTAGAACATACTAATGTTAATCCATTTTCTGTGTTATTATGCAAACAAAAAGCTTTTTAATGAGTGCTGCTATATTTTTTCTAATACCCGTCAAAAGGTTCTTTTTCATCTGTCATCGTTCGACAAAAGCAATTGCAAAAGTGAAAAAAACATCATACTGATAAAAATTAAAAAAGTAGATTACACAATTGCAGATCCCATTGCGAGTTAAAAAGGTTACAACAAAGACAACATTCTATGATGGATTCCTAATAAGTTTGAAGCAGTGTTCGACAAAGCAACCATAGGGCATAACAGTTACACAGGAACAAATTATGATTTCAGAGATAATGTAAACAAAAGAATTAAAAGAATGGTTTCAAAGATTATTTTCAGTCTCACTGAGAGAGAGAGAGAGAGAGAGAGAGAGAGAGAGAGAGAGAGAGAGAGAGAGAGAGAGAGAGTTTGGCAATACTTTGCTCTTACATGATAGTCTCAACATGACTCTGTTTTTTAATATGTCAATAGTCACTGCCTGTCATTTTGTCATTTACTCAAGAGATAACACACTGAACATGGAGATATTGACAATGGTTGGTGTTGTTACATAAAATGATAAATGGACGTTTAATTGAATTCATACCATAGTCAAAAAAAAAATATAAAAAGGAGCCATAACTGAAAGAGATATTGGTTTGTTTTACTTCAGGAAAGTGCCAAATGAAAGCAATCATAGGATCCTGGCGAGTTGGAGCTTGTTAAAACAACGCGGAAAAACTGTCAGATTGCAGATGTACATAAACAAGCTTGCCAAAACTACAACATAATCCCGCGAAATATCATTTCCAATAAGCACCGATAAAAAAGCTAAACGTAATGTTTAACTTCAATTAGAGACGTACTGCTAAGTCAACATAGCGAATGATTTATTGCGAAACATTGTGAATAAAGCAACATAATTAATACACTTCTTATACTGGTCCTTAATCCTTTTTGGCACCGGTACCTTGGCATAAATGTCCAACATTGGGCATCCGACTTTGATGGGTGGGGTTTTGGGTCGTATATAATGCAGGTCAATTTAGGGGTAAATTGAAATGCATTAGAAAAAAGCATAGAATTTTCAACCTGATTTTTTTCTTTACTTTTCACATGACCCAGATATTTTTAACGTCTGCTATTTAACGTAGACTGATTGACATCTAAAAGTCTACGGTAATCTTTCCTAATTAAAGGCAAAGTGATTTCGCTAACTTAAATGACGTTATGAAATCGTTAATTAACGATGGAATTATTTCAAATCACGACAAATCGCTGACAGAATCTGAAACACGCAACGAATCAATAAAATCTTATCACAACAAGCTAGCCCTTTCCAATTAAACAAACAAATATAAATCACTTCCGGTGTACTAATTATTTCGGTTCTTATCTTCTTCTGAACGTGTTGCGAAACTCGTATTGCATGACACAGACACATTTCATAACCGGTTTAATTTACAGAAGTGCGAGCTATTATCGATGACATTTTTATTGTCAATTCTAACGGGTTTCCTGGGGTTGGTATATATGTTTTCAAAACGCGTTATCGTTTCATTAAAACCATATGTCTGGCGTTAGTAGAACGATGAAATCTGAAATGTACATATACTTTGTCTCTCTGCTTTTTTTTTTACAGCATTTGAACTACTTAAACATTTTAATAAATTAAGATAAAAAAGATGTTCAAAGGATGCAGTTATCAGAAGAATTTGTTGCTTATATATATATTTTTTAAAAATTCTTTAGTTTATAATTCAAGACTTTAAAAATACCTCGATAACTCAAAAGATGTTCTTTTCGAACAAGTAACGTTGCTTATAATTTGGAATGGTCTTTAAAAAAATAATTACGGAACCATTCTTTGGGTATTATGAGGTGATCATTATTTTCGGCACGTGACCAATTCCAATAGAATTGATCACGGCCAGACCGGAATGTCCATCTCTTGATATTCAAACTTATCGTATATTTATATGATTTTCAGCGAATGTTCGACTAAATGTTAAATTATTGAAATTTGTACGCTACATTAATTTCGTATAATTATGCTAACCCCGGTCACTTCCAACAGTGCGTCATATGCGTCATTGATGTAATGTGTTGAACTATACATTACAAATTTGACTCATAGTGTTATCACAGACAAAGACATGGAAACTGTAAATATAACCTTTGTATCACGTTTAAGAACGAGGCGAAGAAAAAATGTTTTTTGCTTAACAGTAGAACACAATTTTCAAAATTCAACAACTAGTTTATATTGGTTTATATTACCTGAATAGTATACTGACATTTCTACAAAAGCGCATATTTTTTTTGGGGGGGGGGGGGGGGGGGAGAGAATCTCTCAGAAAAAAATAATGAAAATGGCGGAAGTATGGTGTATGATAAAGATAATTAATTATCAGGTGAATTAAACAAAGTAACTTTAAGAAAATCTTTATTGGTGTAAAGGGGGTAAAACAGACCAAGCCTGAAAAGAAAAATGCCTCTGTCCTTGAGAAAAGATTCATTTGTTTAGGTCTGTTGTTCAAATCATCAAGCAAATAGTGAGGGGGAACCCCGAGACGGTGTTCTATTCGGTTTTTCAGGATTTTATGTGATTTAAGACAACGATTCACGTACATGTACAGCAAATTACTAGTTATTAATTGACACTATAATGCTTTTATGAGAGTGTGCTCTTTCCGCCTTTAAAAAAAGACCAGGTATATAATTATATTCATGATTTTAGCAAGGCTGGGTTAGCTTTGGTGGTTTAGATGTTGTTTTCAAAGTATGCTGGTGTTAAAAAAAACATTGCATCGATATTTCTGTGAGGACAGCAATTCATTTTTCTTTCTTACTATTGTATTTTATTTTTACCACTTACTTCTATAAAAGATTTTTTAAAAAATCCGTCTTCGCCTAAGGATTATGTATATGTATTTTTGTATCGCTGAAAGACCAGAATTGCATCAATTAAATCGAGATATCAAGGAGTGATGCTAAGGATATGAATCGGTTTTCTGCACGAAGTTCAGTTGTTTTTTTTTAGTGGTTACAAGTTGTTTCATAATGAACATAGTCTAGACATTCATGGGAAGGGCAAAAGAAAATAAAACAGTAATGCGGATACATAGTCCCAAGTTAAGGTAAAAAAAAGACAGATATTGACCCTAAGAAAAAATAAAAACTATAATTGTATATAATTTTGTCTATCTCTTGTCTCGTTTACCAACGGGTAAAAAAGCAGGAGAAAACTAACCAAACAAGCCGAGATCGAGGCATATTGTCATCCAAGACACCGCACTTTGACGATGAACTGTTCCCGACTTCCAGTTATCTACTTTAATACTGTATCACATGTTCTCAAAGGAGCTGAGTGAATCAAATTTTTTGCTTAAGTCATCATTTTGTGTTTCTCTATCTAAAGAATGCCTCACGACATAATGTCCCCAAAAGTAAACTTGGCAAACAGGGATCAAATTTGATAAATAACACAAATTACATTACAATAAGATATGAAGAACCAATATTTTTTTTAATAGTGATCATTTGGGTATTGGTCGTTGTAAGTGAAGATCTTATACAAAATACCATTTTATCAAACTATTTTATTTCGCCACTCGAAAACCAAGAATCCGGACTGCATGTGCGTAAAAGCATTTCACTCCAAAGATCTGAATCGATGGATTTAGATTTATTACGAATGTTTTAAGAAGCTCGGGAAATTCGTTGAGGTCTAAATTGGATTCCTATTTGGCAATCCAAGGGCGTTTATTGCCAGAAAATCATATTTTGGTACATCTATTTCTAAAATCGTCTTTTCAGGAAGTAGCTATTGGTACTGATCTTTTTTAAAAAGAAAAGGCAAAATCTAGATAAAACACATTTAAATATCATGTATGTTTCTATTTACCCATAGATTCTTACATGCAAAACTTGTATCATTTTGTGGTTTCGTTTCAGTGTTTCATCTGTTTAACTGTTGTTTTGGTAGCCTTCCGATATTATAATGGGAGTAGTAAAAATTCTTTTCAGTATATTTCCCTTAGTTTATTCAAAAGAAACAATTTCCACCTCGGACCATATAGTGTGGAATCAATAGAGTTCGTGATGGCTCAATTTTCGTGGTTTTCGTGGTTACCACAGTCAACGAACATTGCCCCCCCCCCCCTTCTTCCAAGAATTTAAATGATTCTATAGTATACCCTACCAATGAAATGAAGATCATGTTGCGATACACGTTCCGTAAGTGCTTTGAGGCCATCACCACATTCAATGTTACATAATGTGTGAAACATCCTTAAAGCCTTTGTTAAAATTAGTATAAAATCATTCATGTTCTGGTTGCTGACCACATTGGGGGGGGGGGGGTGGTCATACAATTATCTCCTTTATCTCATCACTTTCCTTAGCTTGAAAGGATATTAATCCTGTTATATATTTTGCTAAGACTTCGAAATTATAAAATGTAGTTTTTTCCATCAGAAAATTTAACTAAGCAAACCACTCAGACCTATGGCAATCTCCTTTGTTTCAGGAACTGGTAAAAGTTGGCCAGAATTTTTATTTAAATATTAAATAAGTATTTTTTGTCTGCGGTGTTTTAAGCATGTGTATTTGATTTTTATTTCTTTTTAGATGCCAGCATGCAAATTGTTTTTTAGTTTGTTCCATCTGTTCTCGCACAAATCAACTCCACAAAATATCGTCGCCTGCTGCAGATAACATCTGAGTTTGTAAATATTTTCACAAAAAAGATAAAAAAAAAAAGAAAAAGATTAAATCTTATGCTAACACATTTTGTATGAGTGCATCCTCTAGCCCAGATTTCTTGTAAGTTTTGTCTGTTTCAGCACCATAAAAATTCCATTCAAAATTACACAAAGCTGATATGACCTTGATGTCTAAAAAGTAATGGCTCGTTGACAATTTTTTGCTATTCAGTGTAGTTATGTGTGGGACGTTGACGTTATAGATAATTAAGCTGTATTATTCAAAATTCGGTGCCATCTGTCTACATAATGGTTGCTGTTGCCCTCTAAACATCATTAGTTAAAGACAATGTTCAAGGATTTCTTCAATCTAATGGTTTCAGAGAGAAGATGCTGATTTTTTTCAGTGATTCAATGTTACGCAATAAAAGGTTTTTCTCCTTAGGCACTGTGATTAGTTTTGAGATTGCTTAATCCTATAAAAAAGGTTTCATTGCCAGGGCCTACTGACATAAAATAACATATAAACATTGACCTTAAGCTTATTTAAGGAATAAATAATCAGTCTTTGAGCATTATGAGATATACTTTTGGTCGGGGCGTGATCAAATCCAAGAAAGCCCGATTGGGCTTCATGAAAGATCATCTCATAATATTCAATGGATGATTCCTTATACAATTTTCAGCACTGTACGAATAAATATTAAATTATTGGCATAAACACTTAGTTTTTATTTTGTTAATATGCCAACCCTGCTTGTGCCCCACTTGCGTCATTTTCATCATACATAAAATGTATTGGACTATACGTTACAAATTCAATTCATAGTATTATCACATACAATGACACCAGAAAAGTAAATATTTGATAGTATTTGAAATAAATTGATTGTTTGATGTCTCATAACAACTAAAACAAATCTGTTGGTCAAATCACTGATTCAGGACAATATAATTTTGGTATTTATATTTTGACACATATTATTTTATCTATACAGATTAAGACGTACATTTGTACACTACTTTTTTCCGACATCATCTTAAATGGAGCGTTTGGAACATGGATTTTTAAAAATCAGAATAATTCTAGTATGAAAGACAAATGTCGCAATGACGTTGAAATTTTACTTAATGATAGTGACATTATATCATTACCCACAAAAAATATTTACCATTTTAGTTAATAAAAATTAAGGAAAAGAGAATCCAAAATCAAGTTAAAAAATTACTGCCAACCTAGAAGCCTTTCTTACCAAGATCGCACGTAGGATTATAATTTCGAAGGGAATAGTGATTCTATATACAATTATCATTGAATTTTAGATTCACGTTTGGTATTAAGTAAAAAAGTTCCTCAAACAATTAGAAAATAATCAAATTTAACAGAATTGACATGCATTAAGTTAAATTGCTGTTATAAACATATCACAGGGATATTAGATTAGTTCCAGTGCAAGAGATGAATGAATCTTTACTGTAATTCGATAACAAAATGTTAAACTAAGGTTGATGTGTCTGTCTAACATCCAGCAAGGGATTTGAAAACCATCAATAGCTACCAAAAATCTGTTAATTCAATTTGAGAGTGTAACTCTATGGCATGAGAAGTAACATAAGTCAATCGATACAGACAGACCGACACTTTTGCAGTGTTGCTTTTTCCTGATGGTTCGGCAAACTGTTTTACTGCGTGGTATAGTAGCTAAGCAAACTGTTACACTTCGTAGTCTGGTGGTGAGGCGAACTGAGTGCTTATGATATGCTATTTTATACGTAATTTGATGGTGTTACATGTGATTTTGGGTTGTATAAATCTAACATGGTTTGGTCTAGTGGTTAGGAACCCTTTGCACAGTTTGGTAGAGAAACCTTTACAATGTTGGTCTAGTGTTTAAAACCCTTTTACACCGTGGTATAGTCCGATGGCAGAACAACCTTTCACACAGTATGGTCATGTGATAGAACCTTCTTTGTCTTGTGGTTGAACAATTTTTTACAGATTGTGGTCTGGTGGTTGAGCAATATTTTATATAGTTGGGTCTAGGGTGAGAAACGGTTCTACGCTGTTGGGTCGAGTAATTGAGAACACCTAACTTTGTTGGTTTTAGTAGTTAAGCATTCTTTTGCACAGTATAGCCTGATTGCTGAACTTTAAACAGTTTGAACAAATGGTAAAAAGTTTTACACGGTCTGGTCTGGTGGTTCAACAAACTTTTTTAAAGGGTTGTGTCGTTTGGTTGTTGCACAAACTGTTTTAATAACTTTTGGGTTTCAATCTGGGGTAAAAACACATTTACAATGTGGCCCAGTGGTCGATAAACTCATAATTACACTCAGGTCTGGTCATATTGTTGAACAAGATGTCATTCCTGGTCTGGTGTTTAGCGTAAGGAGCTTATAGTTCACTAGTCACTAACTGTTTCATATCATGGTCTGATTCCAACTGATTGATGTAAAAGCTTATCTTTCAATTGTGGCCACAAGAAACCACCGTTCATGTTTTGATATAATTTTGCATCAGTTTCTTCACTGTTACGTAGGATGCAAAAAATGTTCTAAGCATTAAGCTCAAGGAAGCATGAGGCTTAATCAATTTCCTGGAAAATGTCAATTATTATACCGTAGTTTTATGTTCATAAACAGAGGTTAAAGGAGGCAAGCACTTTTTGCAAAAGAATTTTTTCAAAACTTTTTGCAAAAGAATTTTCTGTAACTGTAACTTTAACCTAAATTAGTCAGAGGTTTCTTTTGCCTTTTCTGACAAAATCCAAACCTTCGAGTAAATGAAAAGACCTATCGTATATCAAGCTCATGAAAAGAGTTACCAATACAAATATAAAGATCACTTCCGTAATCCAGAGAGCCTCTATTCCGGATTTTCGAAAGTTGTTATCAGCGTTTGACCACATGCCAATATTATTGGCAATAACGAAGCGTTTAATAGAGCACGATCTCGAAGCTAGACAGTAATTATTTTCTAGATGATATTCTTCTGATCTTAAACGCTGAATAATATTGTGATTTTCATAACCTTGAATCAATAGTACTCTTGGATTTTCTTTTAGGCGAAAAACTCGGGAACCATTCATTTTTATTGGCAAGCTAATATATAACCACCAATGAGAAAAAGGACGGCATTCCCAGAATATTGGATACTTCAGGCGTTCCATGAAAGAGGCCTAATCGTCCAGGCTTTGCCTTATTATTCAAGGAGTTTGCCAAAATTGACAAAAGCTAAATGATATTGCATTATTACTCAAACTCGACGGAAATTTCATTATATCAAATGCAAATATTCGCTATAGCAGGCTTAATTCTGACACTTCAAGCAACGTGCTAGACGCTCTTGTTTACGGAGAGAGAAATTGTCACAGTTTTGAATGCCCCGTAAAACATCAATAACTATAGAATTTAAACCCAGATATTTTCATTCTTTTCTTGTGACATGCAACATCGATGTGATGCTGTTATTTTTACATTACTAATGATTATGTCAAGTACACGTGGGATCGAGAAATCGCTTGTAAACAGGCAAGTAAACGTGAATGTCTGAAGACAGGCCTGAATACCTGAACGTTTGAAAATAGGCACAACTAGTTATACCCAGGCCTGAATGTTTGAAGACACAAATGCCTGAATGTCTGAAGAAAGACAGGAATACCCGAACGTTTGAAAACAGGCTCAAATACCTGAAACTTTTAAGACACTAATACCTGAATTTTTGAAGACACGAATACCTGAATTTTTGAAGAAACGAATACCCGAATTTTTTAAGACACAAATACCTGAATGTCTGAACACATTCATGAATACCTGAATGTTTGAAGACACGAATACCTTGACGTTTGAGATCAGATGCATACTCCGAATCATTTTTTTAGCTTGGCTAAACATGTGTCCTAAATTGTCGTTGCTTTTGATATTCTTCGTTGCTGCTAGAATTTTTAGAATAAATTTATTAGTAAGCTCTTTGTTTTCTAATTTTTTGATAAATATTCTCAATAAGGTATCAAGAAATAATGAAAGTATTAATTTCCGTGCTTTTGATTGATTTTATTTGTTTATTCATGCATGTATATTTTAGCAAACGAAAACTGCGTAATAACCATGCATACAATCATATCATTTCAAATTTGAGTTTGAGAAAAATCTCACAATTGCATAAAATGAGTGTCTGCAAATCTTTTTTTTTTATTTACCAAACATTGAACACAAAGCTATATATTCTTATATAATTATATAAATAAATCATATGTATATAATTTAAAATCCTTGACCTACATTACGATTGGCCTTCCGCTGCTTAATGGAGGAAACCAACGTTTCATAAAGTCAAAACGTTTACCCATCGATTTTATTTAGTAACACTTAGAACGATATTTAACAGCGGGACAACAGATTTATCGTAAACGCAACATGTCTTACATTTCAAAAGTGTGCAAAAAGATATCTTAATGTCTCGACAAATATGATCGGATTTAATTGGTCCATTAGTACAGCAGTTGGAATGTGTTAATCCACGCACAGAAGACAGGGTTCACGAGCTGTAATGGTTTTCTTAACGTTCAAGGCACGCTAGACAATTGTCGAGTGAATTCATAAGAGATAGCTTTAAAATAGCTTATATTATATAAATGAAGATATTTTTTGTTATCAAAACGCACTGCAAAGAACTATAAGAATATTTTTCATCTAATCAATAAGCAAAAAATGTATTACAGATATTTGAAAGAAGCGACATCAAGATTAAAAGAATGATTGAGATATATATTGATTTTTTATACAGTTACTTTATATTTTTAAAAAAGGTAAAATATAATTACGTTACTCAAAGAAAACCGTTTTTGCCTCTTTTTTCAGAACCTCATATAAGAACCGTTTTAAAAAGGCCTTGGACTTTCAGTAGGACGTAACTATCTATTTCATGTGTCAAAACAAGTTAAAATGATGATGGTTTCAAACGAAATATACACCGATTTTGTAGTCTTGGCTCAAAAGCCAGACAAATCTTGTTGATTTCAAAGAACCATGGCTGAGTGGCCAGCAGTGAAATAGACAGGCCTACGTATTGTCGTTTGACAACTACCGAAAGGCCAAGCTCTTGTTAAAATGGTTCTATGTATTTATATGTGAACATATTTTTTGACAGGAAGACGTTCAAAAAATAATGCAGTACTTACTCTAAAATAACGGTGTGATGTAACCGAAAATGACTATATTATGTAAAATTGATTTTAGAGTGCCTTCTATCAGAACGCACCAACGACAAATCTCGGTTATCATTAAACCGTTAACATTATCAAACTTGACAATATACAATTTGTTTTGTTCATATTTTTACATGTTTCTTCACATGTTTCACATCATTATATGAAAACAAATAAGTTCAGTATGATACAGCAAGAGGTCTTAATATCAGGTTCGTTAACCAAAAAAAAAAAAAAAATAACAAAAAGAAGAAAAGCAAAATCATCCTAAAGCTATAAAAAAACCACGTGAAGGTCACAATTATGTAATGTATGTTCTTAACAAGGGATTGTTTTCATTATTTAGAAGATCATACTGCAATGTGCTACAACTCAACGATTTGAAAGCATGCCATTCTTTCATTATAACAAAGAAAACCCATAAATCATCGTGGCGGAGGTGCTCCGATGTCGAGCTCCTTTAATTACCTCTTTCCTCAAAAAGTGATCAGCATCCAGTCTGTGTTGTAATTAATCGAGCATGTTGATTTCCCGAGGAATAGAACAGAAACCACATATTTATAAGCACAATATGTGTGCGCGTGTATGCGTGTGTCATTTCCGGTTTTGTGATAGTCTGGTTTTCTATCAGAAGAAAGAGGAGCATTTTAGCCACTAGGTGTCGTTTCATACGTTTTTCCGGTCACTTAGACGTAACTGAGCGCCCTCAATTTGTCATTGCAGAAAATAACCCCCCCCCCCCACACACACACACACAAGAACTGACATCCGAAATGTACATCTAATATGACTGTCAATCCCTTTTCAATACATGTATGCCTCACTGAATAGAGCAAACAGGTTGGGACCAATCGCCCAAATGGGCTATAATAGCCCGTTTTGGAATATAATATCCCATTTATATAATTAGGGTATATATTTTCAGTGCAAAAATTAATAAATTTTTTTAAAATGGCAATATTTGTGATAAATCTGTATCAATATACAATAAATGCAACAGTTTTGGTAGGCAAGTTTTTCTGTAAACCTACTGTTTGTGAGAATTCATGATCCACAAGAAGATTGGCATTTTCTGAGAGATCAATCTTTGCAACAGTGGGGTTACGGGAAATTTTGTTAACCAAAGGTTTCTTATTTTGATGTTTTTCGATGCCAATTTATAATATTTTTGCAAAATAAAAAAAATATTTAACTTTTTGCACTGTAAACACCTTGATTGGGATATCATATCCAAAACAGGCTATTACAGCCCATTTGGGCAATTAGTCCCAACCTGCAAAATATACTAGTATTTTAATTAAGATATATTATACTATTGAGGCACTGTTAATTGTATCTAATGTTAGACGCTTAAAATAAAGTGTATACATGTAAGAAAGGTCCTTAAAGTTTGAAGCCCTGTGAATGGTTACTTTGAAGGTCAATAATATCCGTAGACGTGACACTATTTTCTGGAAATGCATGTGATTATTTAGATTGCTTGTGAACCACAAAAAGCCATTTTCACGGCTTAATTGATATTTTAACAAAATGCAAAAGCCAGTGGTAATTTCCTGGAAAGTAAACTAATGTTTATAAATTGAATTCAAATCACTCCGACTTTATGGATCCTAATCGAAGCTGTATTTTTTTATCGGCATACTATTCCAATACATTTGGTTTTATTCACCATCAATTCTGCTGTAGCTGACCAACTTTAGCAGTTAGAGCCCCTTCATAATCCAATAGCATCCACTTGATTCTTGAGTGGTTTTGCTCTGAGAGTTCTGTATAGACGATAGCTGGGTGACTTGGTGTCAATTAATGGGTTCTGAGCGACATGGCCGATTCTCTAACAAATTGATGAGTCGGGTCTGGTTGTATTAATCACCTCCTATTTACAATAATCAAACTTCTCTCCTTTCATCAGCTCTCGTCTATACCAATTGGTTTTGTCCCGTGTGTAGTTTTAGCAAACGGTATATATACACTATCACATTCAGTAGACCAGTACACAAAAATTCATTTTTTAAATATACGGATGCCACTAGAATTAAAAGTAAGGTTTTTTTTAAAGAAAAAATGGGCGTCTTCTCAACATACTCCTTTAAAATTCCAATATATACATCCAATACACATAAACAATACAACAGGCCGTAGACTAGACCTTCGGAATCAATCTAAAATAAATGGCATTGTAGGATACAGAAAATTTTGTATTCTTTTTTTAATAAAATGAAAGAACAATACATGCAAATATATTTATTCTTTGATTTTCTTGTATTCTTTGATTTCTACATCTGCATCTTACTTTGTACAAAATACAATTTTATTTGTTACTTGCAAATAAATATACCAAAGATGAAAGTAGTTAATATCAAGATCCTTTCAAGATTTATACTACATATTATTTATAATCATGTTATATACTTATCTACAATTACTTAAAGAAAAGATTTAATAGAATATTTAATTCTTATATGATGTGAATTTTACGGTTTTGAATCTTAATTAATATTATACACTGTATCTAAAAATATTGTTTGATTTCAGTTGCTTGATGTGTTTCGTAGCCTATTACTTGAAGTATATATCGGAAAATATTAAGTATGTAGAATTAATATATGTGTCACGTAAATTTTGTATTTACTGCCACCCAGTAAACTCAAAATTTACAACGTGACATGTGAATTAATTGTGGCTACGGTTGATAACACTAACAACAACAAATGAAAAGCTTCAACGAGATTTCTGATTGGATGACTTTGGCGCATCAATAAACATAAACTAATTGACCCTTATGTCCAACGCACGTTCAGGATTGTGTAAGAAGAGCACCACCAGATTTAAATAGAAACAAAAGGAAACCGAGATTAAGCAAATTGTTTTTATGTATGATGTTATCTAACATTAACATTTGAAGTTATTTTGATATTAATTAGCTGTGCTAGATATAGATCTACTGTTGGTGTACGGGGATTATACAATCATTTGATTCACCCAATGACACCACGCACAAAAACTTGTTACATGTACTACCAAAATTGTTTATTTGAAGCACGTGGTTGAAAATATTGGACGAAGTAGGCCAAATAGGTTAGGTAATCAAAGAAAGATAAACCACTTTTAGTTTAACTACTACTGAATCTGAATATATGTACAACAATGAACAGCCACAGTCAAATCTAATGAATATGAAAGCAATTACTTTTACATTAATATGTATGCTAAAAATATGGTATATAGTCGACTGCACATATGCATATATTCAAACGTTTAATACTATTTAAAATTTATACTTAATAATATAATATTTATGTGTATTATTAGGTAGAAGGTATGTATTGTTTTTATGAGAAAAATAAATTCAGGTGCCTGTGACTTAATCATTTTTGTTTCAAGCATCAACTTAAAATTTCTTAAAAATTCCTTTCTTCAAATGACGCATCATTGAAATTACATGTATCATACGAGAATACTGATAGCCAGAAGGGAATAACTCATCTCAAAGTAGATTAAATTCGTTTAAAAATTGAAATACCGACATTCGTGTGAAATTCGGTGAATGATGTGTAATTCCAGACTGAATTGTCAATTATCAAATTAAAGTACAAGTATATCTGAACCCTGGGTTCATAATCGTTCAAATTCTCAAGCAACTGAATCATTGATAATAAAGAAACATTTTATTCTTACAATTTGAACAACGGACCCCCATACCCACCCTGCGCCAACATAAAACACAAAACGCCGATCTAGTGTCACAAATTTCATAATATGGACTCTCTTTGCCGACTAGATGTTACGTGAATCCTTGTCCGAAATATCTGCCGATTTCCAGGAATTTTTTTATGATTTTGATATTTATGATGATATTTTACACGTCTCAAAAAAAAAATATCAAAAACGTCAGATATTTCAGACAGCAAAAATCAATGTACTTTCACTACATGTCTATGCCCCCCCCCCTCCCTCCCTTAGCCCCTGACCCAGGCACCCTTGCTCACCGTAACCATGCACATATGTTGCCTGCTTTAGTCGAGATTTTTTTAAGTCACTAGGATGCATGGGATCAGCTTGATTCCAACCATAACACCACAACATTTGAACAATTTTCAAAATTTTGGTAGAGGCATCCCTCCTCAAGATAATTACGACAGTTATGAAACAGTAGCAATTGGAGAGACGTTTCAACAAGCTCCCTCATTTCATGTAAGGCATTTCTTCATGTAACATACAAGTATTACTGACCAGAGTCCAACTTTTCTGGGTAGGTTTGTTTTCATTTTTATTGAGACGGATTTAACGCCGTATTTATTCCTAAAATGGCCAGATAACCTTGTTTTATATTTAGTAGTTATTTAGAACTAACTGGAAGTAAAGTGTGATAATGAGTATTTGCTCATATGAAAACTGTTCAGTATAAAGGAAAAGCGTGTGTATTGTTGTAATGTAAAGTTTAACACATGCTGTATGCATTGACAGATTAAGGTGCGCAGTAGTTGCCGTATACTAGTAATAAATTGTATTTATGTAGTACACAAGTATATGAAAGGGAAGTACGTGTACGAGTCTAGTGATTGTGTAAAGTAAAGTATATGTAGTGAAGTAGTAAAGTTATGTACAACAAAATGTGCAAATATAAGTGTAAATACAGAAAAATGTATTGAGTAAAGTAATGAGTAGTAAAATGCAAATATAAGTAAAATATTGTTATCTGTGTATTTATCATTTCATTTGTATTTCAGATCCCTTTTTGTACCTTTTATTTGGAGTCTATGGAAAGGTTGACTATCTACATGTATTTGTCAATTAACACCTGATTAAAAGCCTTGTAAACTTACTGAGAGCTATTATTTTGGAGCCGCAAAGCCACCCGGCGACAGCGTGTATCTTTAGAATTAGGACATTAGAATGATTCGTTTCTAAGAACCACTCCAAAGTAAATTTATCAGTATGATATTATGAAAAATACAAAACACAAATTTTTGTTTATCAGTTTTATTCGTTTTACCTAAAAATTGGGTTAAATTCCTGGAAAAATAACAAAAAATAAGATTCAGAAATCAACTTTTTAAAAAAATATGCAATCAAAAATGAACAATCAACGACCTTAACCTGTGTATGATATGTATATTACAACACAGTTAATGATCCATCATTTTGGCAATCTAATCTGGTAAAATTCAAACCAAGTATGACATGTGTCATCTTTTATTTTATATTAAATCCACTAAAATTGATGCCAATTGCAATGAATATTGATGAAAGCACAATATTGCTTTTTATCTGCCATGTTGATTGATGAACTCTTTCTTTTTAATTTACAACAACGATACACATACCATGAATTTGACAGGTTGCTAAGCCCTCTCCAGATATAACAACTGTAAATAGGTCACTATGGAAAAATAAATACAAATAAATTATATGTTAAAGATATCATGAATACACAAAAAACTATAATTGTTGGCATAATAATAATTTCAAATTCTCTTCAAAATTCCCCCAGTATTCTTTCATGATAAACAAGAATTTTTGATAAATGGTCAAATACTTTGTATAACCAAATTTTGATCTGAATTTGCTTACTTGTTTAATTTCTGACAGTCTATGTTTGATATATCAGCAACACACACAAATTTACAGCTCATCTGCTGTAGCTATATTAAAAAATAAAACATCAACATTCATTACATATAGAGAAATTATTTATAAAGATAAATCTCATTTTTAAATTAATTAATAACACTGTACATAAATGGTTCGAGTTTGACTTTCACCTGTATGCGACTCTCTGTAATGTTAACGCTCCACAGTATCAGTCTTTGGTCGATGGATACCGAAATCAGTTTGGAGGGCGACAAGAACTTCACACCTGTAACATTTGTGTCTTATCAGAACCACATACATTACATACATGTATGGTGTACATTTAATTTGTTTTGATGTTTACCACAGTTAATATTAAGCTTTCACTGATTAACCTTCTTTTCATCAACAAGTATATCTATATTTACTATAGTTAAAACATTTTAAAACATTTTATATACATTTAACCT
This sequence comes from Magallana gigas, assembly GCF_963853765.1. Classification (NCBI taxonomy): domain Eukaryota; kingdom Metazoa; phylum Mollusca; class Bivalvia; order Ostreida; family Ostreidae; genus Magallana; species Magallana gigas. The sequence goes on along the minus strand of NC_088860.1, from coordinate 9,748,519 downwards.
GCATTTCTTTATATTCTGCTTTTTTTTGTGCATAAAATTTTCATTTTCCTGTCTGAATATATTTTGCATTTCATGTGTATATATTCAACATTCATTATTTACATGGACCTGTAATTTCTGTTGAATGAGCACATAAACACGAGCCTGTTGTGATGACCTTTACGCCTTCACTGTTGATCCTGACTGATGTAACTACGAGGGCATTGTCATCTCCACCGCTAGCTATCAGGTAATCATCATCTAAACATAAAACACAACTGTGCAGTCAAAATTATGACAAAAATGAAAAGTCTATAAGGAAATACATTGTAGTTATTTAATGCATTTTGACATAATTCATATATAAAGCATTTGGCAAGACCATGACTATCAGTTTTTCCAATACTTAACAGTTTAACATAATTCATATATATATAGCATTTGGTAAGATCATGACTAGATTTCAATTTTTCCAATACTTGAAAGTATATCATATGAAATGACACTGTAAACTAATTTACTAGATGGGGCATTTTACCTTACCTTGTAGATGTATATAATCGAACCCATTCACACCAGACTGATGATGTTTCATGAAATACACATGCTTTGTTCTTTGGATACTGTTCTCCTTTGATGAATTGGACTCCATATTGGTTACGGACATTCCACTATCGTGTTCTTTATTGCTGACTTGGCCTTCATCACTGCACTGCGAGTCATTTCTATCGTCACTTTTAAGTATATGTTGTTTATGATTTGAGGGCAATACACCCCACACAGACTCCTTATCCAGTAAGTCTTCCCTGAGATTGAAATTATTTGCTGAAGATTCATGTATGTCACATTTCACAAAAGAGCATGTTTCAAATATCCTATTATCAAGATTTGGTTGTGAGAATTTTTGAACAGTTTCATGTATATCCTTTTTGTTTACTTTCCAGAAAGCTATACATCCGTCAGTTGCTGCTGATAGAATGTATATTACAGAATCTGACCCGCACTGTCTCTTTAGACAACAGACCTTTAACACACAGTGTTCATGAAGGGAGGATTCCAGAAATGGTATCAACTCTGTTTTTTCCTCATTAAAAATATAAAACCTGAAAATATCAAACAGTGTTGTTAATTACAAATATTTGTCAAATCAATAACAAATACTAAACAACTGTAACAGGATGGGAGAAATATTGACTGGCGGGCCCCCTAAATCTCTAGTCAGGTGCTCTACCAACTGAGCTATCTGACGCAGGTATTCAAACTCATCTGACTGTCACATTACTAATTCAGTACTGGGTCATTAGAGCTAATTTTAACCAGGTTTTGACTGGAATTTCAGTATGATATAAATGTCTCATTCATCCATCAAAAGAATTTAAAACTGATGCTGGCAAGTGAAAAAAGCACAGATTACATATGCACTGCTTACAGGATCAAATCTGTTAAATTTCATTCAGCCATGACTGAATGACTTACACAGGTAGATAGGCCTACATCACATTGCTGTTTGATACAAACTACCCAAAATCAAAGGTCATGTTCAAATAGCTCTTAAAGGGACTTGGACACGATTTGACTTAAAATTTCATTTTTTCATTTTCAATGTTTATACTGATAAATATAGAAGTTTATAATGATATGTCAAAATCTGAAAGTCAAATATCAAGTTATAAGCAAGAAACAGAGTTCATAATTCTTTGTTTTGTAAACAAAGCTTGAATATTGTCATTTTTTACATATGTGTTGTAGTGGTGTAAGTTTTCATCAAATGTATCTTTCTTTTGTTGATAAAAGTATTTATGAAGATATTGAATTAGTATAAATTACTTTTACATGTCATTTTGTCTACGAAATGGTAATTCTCTACATTACATTTTTGTAAACAACTATAAGACTCAAGCTTTGTTTACAAAACAACCAATTCTTACCTCTGTATCTCGCTTGTAACTTGACTTTAACATTCAAAATTTTGGTCAATCATTTGATCTCAAATCGTGTCCAAGTTCCTTTAACACTAACTTACCTAACGAAGGCATCTGAGCAAGCAGAAGCCAGGAGGTGCAAATGAGCTGGAAAGTCACACCATACACTAGAAAGCTGAACACTGCTCAAGTCCATGAACCTGGTTTCTGGGTTCAGTTTGATCTGTTGTAGTTTCCACATCCTGGTCTTCCCCTTTCTTTGTGTTTGGCCAATCATATGCATGCATAGATTCTCTGTTACCACGGAGGTAGAGTCTTGAATGGTCAGTCTCCAGACCAACAACTGGGCGCGACCGCCCGCAGAGAACATCAGTGTAGACTTCTTGCTGATTGAGTCTTTGGAGGACGGACATAAACTGAGTGCCCGCACACTAGAGATGTGTCCACTCAAATTTTCTAGGCAAACCATTTCCTTCACTCCAAATTCATTATCTTGTCATATATTAAGAAAACCTTTTTCATGTTCAATTTTCAATATGGTAGCACTGGACAATTTGATTTTCACTATTTCACAACAGAGATCAAAACTTAGCATGTGACCAGTAAATTACTAGACTAAGGATACATCTGATTGCTGATATCTGGACACTGGTGTCTTCACTCCCTGTAGCAACAATGCATCCCTCTGAAATAAAAATAGAAAACCTCGGATTATGATTAACTCTTACTTCTAAAACTCCTGAATATGAAAAAATACATGTAAGCAAAAAATCATGATAGATTTCACAGAATAAGAAAGTTAAGTTCTACTCACCAGTGTTTGCATCCAGTAATTTAACACAAGTAATCTCCCTTCCATGGAGAGCATTCTAGGTTTAAATAAAAAGAGTTATTCAACGAACACAAAAAATACTTGTGTACATAGTTTAAACACTTACTACATACTGTATCATGTGTTTGATAACAGTGTTATTTTTTTTTAGCCATTTATTTGAAACAAATATGAAAGTAAACATACAGTCTAACTTCGTTATCTCAAACAAGACTGGACTGTTTAAAAACTTTGAAATATACAAGTATTCCTGGTATTAAGGATAAAAAACTTAAAAATCCATAGTAATTGAGATATCAGTGTTCGAGATATTGAAGTTCAATTGCATGTATGCTTACATATAGGCTATAGTATTGTTCATTAAACACACACATTAACCTTACTTTCCTAAAACTGACATATCCTCTTTATAAAGATACAAACTACAGTTTTTTACTGAGTTTCATCTCTCCTCACCTTTAACTTGAGCTGATTCTGCTCCAGTCTGGTGTCACACACCACAACTTCTCGTGTTTTCTGATAGACGAATCTGAAGTGATCTCCCCTGACGGAGCAGTCCCATGACCTGTGCCCACCTCCACATGGAATCTGAAGGAGTTTCTGGTTCCTGTTCACGCTCCACAGCACAAACTCACTCTGTAGATAACAATAGCATCAACAACTCGGACATTAAATGATTTTTTTTAAAAAATCACTGCAATAAGGACATAATTATATATATCATAATGCATCAGCATTTAAAGTTTACTGTTCAAAAATTTTGAGTTTGTGGAGGTTCAATTTTCATGATTTCCCATCTTAGATGTAACATTCACTGATTTCCCATCTTAGATGTAACATTCACAATGAACTATTAAACAGTCTTTATTTAATATTTGTAAAGATATAAATTCAAGAAATTATATTCCCTTTAACCATTACAATGTTGACAATCCATGATTAATAGCTCATAAGAATCAAATGTTCAACAATAAATGGTATAATTCTTATTTCGACTACCGGTATTATCATATCTATTTACTAGTAGAAGAAAGTGACATCTTGTTAGATGAAAATTACATTTTTTAACTTACAGACTGAAATCCGAATATATGATAATCAGCTCCATCATCAGCTATTTGCAGCTTGTCAATCCACTCGAATCCTTTGTAAACCCGATGAGTGTTTAGGAGGGTCATGTGACCGTCATCGTGACTGAACACCCGGTAGCAGCCGTCCCTCCCACTCGTGTACACATTATCTTTGTGACAGATAATGTTCGTCACTCCAGTCTTTCCATGAATTTTTGGAAAACTTTGAGATGGGTTCCTCTGTGAAAACGAATTGCAAAATACATGCAATAGCAATAGGTAAAACTTTATAGGTGGAAGCTTTTAATGACTTATTTGTTAGAAGTCGGTTTAATCAACAACAAAAAATGTTAATGAATTTTTTACCAACAATGAGTTTTTTGAAGAAAAAAATTAATTCAAATATACATCAAGATTATATACAGCTGTCCTAAGACCTGTTCAGTAGAGGTAGCCTTCCAGCACACTCGTATAATACACCCACTATCCCCTACTCTGCTGAAAAGGTCTCAGAATAGTGAATACTTGAGTCACTATTAGCTATCTCCCATTAAGTTAAAGATCCTAAAAATGGTACATGTAAATTTTCACACATTTGACTTTTCATAAGAGAACTCTCAATTCTACCAGCAATTGGCTAATAGCTTGTAATAAAAAGGCATTAATATTGTAGATAATCTTCTAAAGTATCATATGGTATTGATGTTATTTGGTCGATACTCAACCTTTATTGAATGTACTTACAAATTCACTTCCTAGTTGATATACATGAATGGTTCCACCTCTGTCTCCACAAATCAATGAGCCGTGACTGACAGAAGCTGCCGACACCCATCGCTGCTTACATTCTGGTAATATGTACTGTTCATCAAGCCCTAAGTTCAATGTATCAGCATCAAAATTCCATAATTTCTAAAAAACAATCATCACTGACATTCAGTCACTAATACTAGCATCCACCGAGACTCAAACAGATAGAATTTAATTGTAAGGTTTATAACAACTGTAATTTGACAAATTAGGGATGATATTCAACTACAATGATATTGGTGAATACAAAAACAAGTTAATTGAACCTATTTTAATAAACGTATATTTTTTTGTACAAATGATCACTTCGAAACCCCTTTTCTTTTATTTCATATGTTCTTTATTAATTTCTCAAACGTTAAGCCTATGCACTTGATTTCAGAGTAATAAGATTAGAACTGCAATATGCATTGCAAGTTAATCCACTGCTAGTCCTTTATCTGACCTTGACTTACAATGCCCCCCTCTGGCCCTGTGGTCAGGAGCCGGGTACCAGACAACCAATGGATGCTCATTATTTTCCCATCATAGATGTCCCAGTCCTTCCTTTTCCAAACAGGCTGAGAACCTACGATAACACAACATGGTGACAAATTGCTTAATGGTTTACATATTGCTCCTTGCATTAAAATGTCACTCCTTGATTTAAATGATGCTAGCGATCTGTAGTTCTTCAGAAAAAATTGGGACTACAAATTGAAATCTTACAGTTCCACTCATACACAAAACTTATGTTTCAAAGCACAATGAAAGGACTAATCAGTCATTGTTAAAACTAACATGATGTATAAAATAGGTATACACTGATTATCTGCAATTTACCCTCTGCTAGGAAAATTCTGAGCTTTCCATGGATATTTCCCAGCACTACACAGCTCTGCTGTGCTGGAGCTACAGACATCACTGTATATGACCTGTATTCTGGATCATTCATTAATGTCAGCCATCTTTCTTTTTCAATGTCATGCAGGTAAAGAAACCTGTCACAAAAACAAAATGTAAAAAAAAGTTATGTTTTGCAAAAGAAACTGAAAAAACACTTGAAACTCAACCAGTAACAAAATCAGAGTTATATCTAAACAGTGTAGGAAATTAGAAAGTAGTGATACAACTGGCAACAAGAGATTAATGACCTGCAAGCAATGCATTCTATAATGGTACATTCAGAATACTTCAACTTAATACCCTTTATTGGTGATGATGATGATTTCATTGTAACTCAGCAGACTCACTGAACGTGGGTAGTCATCTTCCTAAAACAAAATTTTTCTTTTAACTGATCAAATTTATATTTCCCAATTTTTCTTCTACAGATGGTATAAAATTGTCAACTGCTTTTTGACCTTATATAATTGTACCTTCTCCGATGAAGTCTGCTGTAGCTGCAGAGACTGTGTGATGTAATTTGACCTCTCTGACCTTGAGGATAAGTACCAGAGGCGTACACTGGTGTCTCCCCCACCAGTCACCTGCCAATATACAAAACAGTCAAAAATAAGATGTTAATACCACTCTCACTATTAGAAAGATCCTGCATCATATTTTCGAAGAGACAAATATATTTCAATTATACGTGTTAAAAATCATTAATTATCATAATCAATTTTATAATGAACATGTATCAAATGTATGAAAATTAAAAAAGAGAGAGAAAGAGTTTTTTTTTTTAAATCCTACCACATATCTTTCCTTCTCATCCACAGATAAACTCCAAATACTTTTTCCCTGCAAAGACAATTTCCCCTTTTACTATAATTGTTTAACAAATCCAATGAAAAGCTAACATGTGGATTTATTGTGAAATTCAACTTCTAATATGGGATTCCCTGAGAACTGACCCTATGACCTTTGAACTTTTGTAGAACATCTCCTTCATAATTCCAAACACAGCATGTAGAATCCTAAAATCAAATATAAATCTAAACTCAAAATATCATAAATATCAAAAGAAATACCAAATAAAAAATGGGAAATGTAAGTAAGCAATGTCATTACAGAAGTATTCATAATTTTGAGTGCACAGTACATCTAAGGTACCATATAATCTGGTGCATACTATGCACCTTTTTTCAAATCTGATCAAAAGTGGGGGGTGCGTATCATGCATAGGAACAAAAATTCAATTTATCAGACTATACAAAAAGCCATTCAAATTGAAATGAGTTATAAGATAGAACACAAAAGAGAACTTATATAAATCCACACCAACCACTGGAATAATGAGGTACATGTCTTACCTCTCCCACACTGACCAGTGTACAGGTCAGTAGTCTGACGTCCCAGACCCGGGCTGAGTGTCCATACAACACATGCACACAAGTACAGCTACTGTTCTCCCATGATTCCAGAGGAATTTCAGTTTCATTAAGATTAGAATGGTTATCAAATGAAAACTGCCAAAGTCGAATGCTGCGATCATCCGAGGCAGAGCACATCATCCGCTTCTGGTGAGAGAAGTCCACAGAAAAAATGACACCCTGAAATGAAAAGTTTATGCATTAGTTTATGGGGAGTTCTAAAATAATCTGGTGACTTGTGATTAAAATAAAGAGGGTGCTATAAAGCTAATTAGACAATAAAATTGAGGCAAATACATGCATTTCCTTGCAGTGAATTGAAAATAACTTTCCGTGCATGTGAGCGAACCCATTAGGCAAAAGTTATAATTAGGGTCTTCCGTTTTCAACGGAAGACCCTCTTGTTATTCTTCGGTTTCTTTTTATTATTATTATTATTATTCTTTTTCTTTTCTTCTGACTCCTTTTTTGCTTCATAACTCAAAAGGTTTTTAACCGATTTTGATGAAATTTTCAGAGATTTTTGCAAGTTGGCGTCCCTCAAAAGTATTAAAATTTTAAAGACAACGTCACGTCCGTTTTGACGTGACGTCAATTTTAAAAATTTCAAAAAGTCATTTTGTCCCGGACTTTTCTCGAAAACGCTTTAAGATAGAGGCTTGAAATTTTCAATGGTTATGATTTGGTCGATTTACCTCTGTAATAAGGCTCGAAATGAAAATCTATCACTTCCGGTCCAAACCGGAAGTGAAACAAATTTTTCGAAAAAATGAATTTTCTGATCAAATCAAAAATGAATATGTGATTTGTAGAGCTTATTTAGCTGAATCTAACACTGAAAGCCGTTTTAAAATCGGACGATGCATTACAGAGATATCGGGGTTTGAAAATCGATTTTTCCGGAAATTTTGATTCCGCGTCCTTGGTTTAAAAAATAGCGTAATGTTCAAAGTAAAGTTAACTCGTACCAAAAATAATTGTTAAGTCGTACTTGAACACATTCGGAAATTTTTTTGTTAAGTCGTTCTTAAAATCGGAAAGGTGTTTGTTAAGTCGTACTAAAAATCATTCGGATTTTGTTAAGTCGTACCAGGAATAATTCGATTTTTTCATCTTTTTATTTAAGTTACTCTTGTTATTGGTTTAAGAGCTCTGCTTCCTACAGGAACTCCCAGCTTTACTTCCGACATTAACGGAAGACCCACTCGTTGCTTTGCAACGAGCTTTGCTCTAGTTAATATACTTGTTGTGATTGTCACCTTAGTCCTATTGAAAGTTGGTGATCTCAACTTTAAAGACATAGAATCTGCATGGTCATAAGGTAATTATACGACACAGAAATAAGCGCAACAAACCTGGTGTCCCTTTAGACTTTTTATCACATTCACATGACCAGACTGGGACCTTTGACCTATTGGTGACCATAGCAATATCTCATTGAACACAGTTCCTGCAGCCAAAATTAGACTGTCCCATTGTGTGTTAATAAACTTGGCACAGTATCTGATTACACAAGATAAGGACTGTCAAATGCATACACTAATCTTGATTATGAATCACTTGACAAAAACATCCTAACAAATTATTTTCATTAATCTAATCTAATCTCCACCTCCTAAAAAAATGTTGAACCATTTTTTTTTTCACTTACAGTGAAATAGTCCTGGGCCCCAAATGTAACAAAAAATGGAAGCGGAAAGAACTGAACTCAAACATTTGGTAAATATTTTAATGATAATGTTATGTATGTTAGTACACGTAAGAATACATGCAGGTAAATATTTATGCTAAAACTTTCTTCTGGCTTACACACTGCAAGTACTCCATAGTGGAAACAAGACTGTCTATATGCACAATAGCATTAATTGGATTAAACACTTTAGTTCATTGCTGTCTATATTTTATAGATGGAGAGTAGCAAATTATAGACGGCAACATGGAGGCTGTAACATCTTTCTTAAAACAGATACATTTGGTCCTTGACAGATGAAAACACTTATCAGGTTTTTTTTTCATGACTTAACAAGTAATAATATGATCAGTATCTGACATATTTTTATTTGAATCTGTAGAAGAGGATACAGTATACAGGACTCCACACACGAGACTTTCTCCACCAGCCGTGCATGCTTCCAGTCCCATAAAATCACAGAGTTATGTCCCAGAGCCAAGGCCAAATGACAGCTATCTTTCTGTAAAACAAATACATCTACATGTACAATAAAGACAAAAATTAAAAATAAGTAGTTGTGTGCCTCCTTGTAATTTACTGATAGATGTAGCTGTAGTAAATATACATGTACAGTCTACCATATACAGGTATATACATGTACACTGGGCATACTGGTACTTAATACAGCACTTATGTATATAAAACCATATTTTTATTCTAATAACCATGCATTTCAATCATAAAACTTTCTGCAAGAAATGTCCAGAAAATATAATCAGAAACAAGACAAAAATCTCACAGGTTTTAAAAACACAGCATCCCAAATCCAGTCTTCAAACTCGGTCATTTGTGCTCTTGTTGTTATGGTGATTGAATAGTCACTATGATCCAGAGGACCTCCATTTTTACCGCTTTGTGCTGCTGAATGGTAGTCCACAATGGTGACACACTTTTCACCAAACACAGCAAAAGTATGAACATCTGTCTCATTAGTAAATTCTAAGGGGAAAAAAAACAAGATCAGAATGATGATCATGTAGAATAAAAGATTCCATGTGTCAAACTATTGTTTACAATTATGTTGAGAGTGGGCATTTGAGAGAGGCTTTGATAAAGAGTACATAATAACTTCATTATTTGACCAAAAAGTCTAACTTTCTTTGGAGAGAGAAGAATAGATAATCCAATCTTATACAATATGCATTCCAATATCAGAAGCACGACATTAATGTTAAGTTAATTAACATTGAAGAATCATCGTCAGGAACCCACTTTCGGTCTTGCTTCTCTTACCTCAAGGTGTGTTTCCAACAATGACATTGAAGAGTGTATGTTATATTTATATTTGTGTGAATGTGTCAACATGTTTATAGTATACTCTTGAACATGTTTATCAAAATACAAAATTTTATATATACCTTTATAATTCATGGTAAAAAAAACCATTAAATTTCTTATTTGATTTTGTAACCATATCTGCTTTTTTGGCAAAAAAATAACAAACCTCTTATTCCATGAATACAGCGACATGGCAAAACTAACAGACAGCTATTGCTCTTCTGTTCCGAAATAACAAAAGAATGAAGATAGCTTCCAATTCCTAAAGTCAGAGAGAAAATTTGATAATAATTGAAATGCTTGTTTCAATATGGGATACATGTATGTGTGTCCCTGGCTTTAACATATATCTCAATAAAAATAGAGAAAAAAAATACTATTGGGAATCACTATCATGCAAACATTCCTAGAAACAAATTGCAAACAAAACATTAATGAATGTTGACTATTGTTACATTTTTTCAGATCAACAAATTCATGATCATATGTTACAAAAATTATACTCTGCCCAAAGTTATCCTCACATCACATATTGCTTATTTATCAATATATAATGGTTTATGGTACAGTGATAGAAATTAACAAGAAATGCAGATTGATTTGGAAATCCCCAATATCAGCTGGCTATTCTCTTTTGGGAAGTGGACAGGCATAGTCTACATCCACGTCTCAAAAGAGAATATCAGCTGGCCTGACATGTACCTGCCAACACGATATTGTCTCCGACAGTTTGTAAAGCGGTTACAGGACCAGTCATAAAATCGCCCTGGATGGCATTCTTTTGTTCCATGATCGGGTCACTTGTTGTAAGCTTCACAATCATTCATGCTCCATCAGGACCAACATAAGTTTGTTATTGTCATCTCCACATGTTTTCAAAGCGTTATATTGATTACGACAACAGGTCATGTATAAAGTTTAGGTAATATAAGACGGGAATGTGAATTCCCGAAAAATAATTTTTGTTTAAAAGCAGTTTGAAAAAATATATTCCGGTATATAACTATAGGATGGCATTGCCTTGAAACAGTCGTTTATGTACTGAATCTTTCAGTCGAAGTCGATTCACAATCATCGTTGTTTAAATGGGGAGGGGTTGTTATCTGGCCAAGGGGCGATTTGACTTGCTACCAAAATACAAGCGTAGATTCTACACCGACTTTCTGTAAAACTGAAAGTAGATTCTTGTGAGCAACAATGTTCAGCCGTGTCCCACCAATTCCTTCTGCATTGGATGAAATTGCCTCAGAAGAACGTGAGCAAACAGGAACAGAAAACCCAGATTCAAACGAGATGACAGGCAGTTCTATCCCCAAGAAACCAAAAAATATCAGATCTGACCTATGGGATGTAAGACTTCATTTCATTTGTAACTGTTTACAACTGTATACATACACTTGAATATACATAAATATGACAGTCTTTGATTTATATCGAAGGCTGTAAAATTGAAGTTGTGAATTGATACAAATACATATACAAATATTTTATTGGCACAAACACAATTACAATAATTGGCAAAGGCCCAATGGATATATAAGAACATCATTGTATGTCTACAATAATTGCATGGACAGTATATATATTTTTACTGATCTATATAGATCAGTTTAACATTTCCTTAGACTAATTGACATCTGTGTTCAAAGCAGTCATTAATGAATTTAACAGTAATATTTAAGGAGGCCGATTTGGGTTTTTTTGCGGAAAAACTACAATAGCATAACTCTTTATTTTTTAACCATATATTATTTAAACCAACTCTATTTTATTTGCGAAGGTTCATGAAAATCGACCGTCTGGTTCTTTTTAGGGACCATCTCAAAATAGAGGTACATTTACTATAGGAATATATAGGAAACTGCATTTTCCGCACATCAAAGCAGTTTTTAAAAAATACTACAATAGCTTTTTTTTTCAAATTGTTATATATGATAAGTAATAGCTTTTCCTACCTTATGTGTAAAAAACACAAAATTCTACCATCTGGTTTTTAGTGGGGGCCATCTCAAAATATTAAAATGCACCAAATTTTGCTATATATTTGGATCATCACGAATGATGATTGGTATAATGGATTCATTCCAAAAATGTCCTCGAGGATAGCATCATTCTGTATATAAAATTTCAACAGCGTACAATTTTTACTTTTTCTTTTATGTTATTTCTTATAACGTACTCCTACAAAGCTTCATTTTATCATAACGTCATAAAAGCGCAATGGCAATACTCCCCTACCGCACAACGTAAAAATCGTGTTAAAAATAAAAATTTCCTTTAACAATCTAAATATTTTTATCTGTATTTTGTTTATTGTGTTCAATTTTATAAATGATATCGAAAAAAATTCATAAGAAGTATAAATCAACTGTATTATATTAGAATGCGCAAAAACATGCACAATGCAAACTAAAGTCGGCCTCCTTAAAATAGTATGTATTTCACTATTTAAACATACATGTAAAATGTATCTTTCTTTGTCCAAGTTATTGGCAATATTTATTTTACTTATCTTATAAAAATTACTGAAATAGCTGTTCCTTAGATGAGAATAGGCTTTACATTGAAAAAGAAAATGAGTTTCATCTTCAATTGCACCAGTTTTACAAGCATTACAATATCTTTCATTCCTAATTGTGGCATTATATATATCTACCACTTTCTATTGCAAGTTTATGTGCACTTAATCTTATTCTACTAATAGAGGATCTCTCAGATCTTTTCCTAAGTATATCAACATAAGGACTTCTTTTTCTCATATATAATTTTTGAAAAAATGAAAGTTTTTCTGAACTAAAAATTTTTGATGATTGCTCTTGGATACATTGGTCAATGATTCTTTGCTTTATGTTTGGTAAAAAGTGTTGAATTGTGCTTTTATAATTACTAATGTTTGAGAATCCCAAATTGTCTAGGATGCCATAAATTTTCTTAGTCCAGGAATTGGAATTGATCGTTCCCTGATATAATTTAAATGCCAAAGAATTAGACGTTATCAAGTGATTCCAATATTTAATGCTTGAGAATGAGATTTTAGACCAAAGTGGTAACCTGTTTAATTCTGCCAAACAACCAGCATTAGATGCTTTGCAATGTAATCCAAGTATATCTAAGAAATTTTACATGAAATTTTTCGATAACTGAAATATCTTTCAATGAGAGATCCACTCCCCATATTTCACAACAATAAAGAAGTACAGGAAGTACAATAGAATCAAAAAGTTTTTCTAAGAGCTTACATGGATAATCAATACCAATTTTTTTTCATTTTAAAATATGCTTTTCTGGCCTTTTCAACAAGCACAGATGTTGCTAAATTAAACTTCCCATTACTTTTCAATACAATACCCAAATAACAGTATTTTGATACAACTTGCATATTATTTCCATTGAAAGTGAAATTGATGCTTTGATGTTTACTATTTGAGTTAAAAATCATGATTTTAGATTTATCAACATTGACTTGTAATTTCCAATTTGAACAATAGTTATAAAGAATATCTAAACTAGTTTGTAAACCACTTTTGCTTTCTGATAAAATAACAATATCATCAGCATAAAGCAGACAGTTTACATTGAGATTATTTACATGTACAGGTTCACATTTTACATTTTGTTTCAAGTCACTGACAATACCATCAATAAATATATTGAAAAGTGTAGGGCTAAGAACATCCCCTTGTTTGACACCACATTCAGAGTTAAATATTTTACCTATAACCCATCAGAAAATTTTATCCTACTGGTTGTGTTGCTGTACATGGAAAAAAGAATATTAAATAATTTTTGAGAAATATTGGAGTTAAGGAGCTTATAAAATAAACCTTCTCTCTATACAGTGTCAAATGCTTTTCTAAGGTCAATGAAAGCAGCATATACTTTTTTACTTTTATAATGGTCAATGATAGTTTTTATAGAGAACACGTGGTCTGATGTTCTACAGTTTTCTTTGAAGCCAATTTGATTTTCACTTATAAGTGACATGGACTTTACAAATTCAAGTAACCTAGTATGTATTATTCTATTGAAAAGTTTTCCAAGATTTGAGGTAGTTGATATACCTCTGTAATTGCTAGGGTCAAGCCTATGTCCAGATTTATATAACAAAACTAAATAACTCTTAATATGTGAGTCAAATGTTAAGCAGTTAGTTAGGATGTCTATAAGATGTCTATAAGACTGATGAACTTGATGTCAGTAACAATGTAATAAAAATAAAGTCAATTTCAGCGAGATTTGTCGACACTGAAAAGTTTTGACAGAGGTCTCTTCTGAAGATACGCCAGTCAAAATTTTTTCAGTCTTGACGAGTCCACGAAAAGACGTCAGTCAAAAAATTTTCAGTTTCGCTAGACAAATCTCGCCGAGATAAGAGGACCATAATGTGAGAGAAGTATATATGTACTCTGGTGATATCATTAGTAGCTTGTTTTAAATGTTTAAACCATTGAATTTGGGATGTTTTAATTTTTTACATTCCAAGAGAAAATTATAAAGAATTGAATGTTAAAATAATTGGGTATTCAATTTTGTTTGTCAGCTACAAACAGGTGACAGACATGTACATGTTATATATTTTAGAAATTCAAGGCACTTGAGAAAAAGACAGATGACGTTACAAGAAGATCAACAGAGAAAAGAATAAAACATCTCAAAAAAACTTTGATGCAAAAAGGTAATTATTATATATTGTGTTAAACATGTTAAAGAGTAAATAACTTTAATAAAGAAACAAAAAAGGAATTTTCATGTAAGATAATATTATAAATGTTGGAAAACAGACATCTCCAACTGACATGCTAATTTAACTGACATCAACCATCTTTTACCATTAAACTCATGTTAGCCTTCATGTGTTTTAAGGTCCCAAATATTTAAGTTTGCATGTACATGTAAAAATAAATGAATTTGATTAAATTTTATGTTTTTCAATAGAAAAAACTAAGAACAGACTATAAATTACATGTACAGATATATGTGCCATAAAACCACCAAACTTTTAGCTACGTGTGATATACATGTACTGTTTTGAAAATGTGCTTTAACGTGAAATTTTTCAATTGATAAATTGATGCAGTTAAATAAACAGAATAAAGGGGTGCAGGAAGAGGTAAAAAATTGGGAAAATTTTGAACTGGGATTTATTTCAATTTGCAACACATACAATGTTATGATTAGAAATGGGTGTATATATATATACGATGTCATATATTGATATCGGTCTTTGATCATACTCAATCTTTATCACAACTTCACTATGAAGCAATATTCAGTTAAATAAGACACAATGATTCTTTACATCTCCCACAATTTTAAAGAAAATACCAACACATTTTTTAATGCTAAAATTAATATTTCTGCAGGTAGGTTTTTGGGGTTCAGT
This sequence comes from Magallana gigas, assembly GCF_963853765.1. Taxonomy (NCBI): domain Eukaryota; kingdom Metazoa; phylum Mollusca; class Bivalvia; order Ostreida; family Ostreidae; genus Magallana; species Magallana gigas. Next base: position 9,733,216 of record NC_088860.1, on the reverse strand, counting down.
TTTTTTGTTGTTGTTGTTTTTGTCTGAATAAATCAATTTACTAATATTAATTAAATATTTGTATCTAAATAAAAGTATCATAAATTCATTTAGTTCAAGATGAGATAACCAATGAAGAGGACAAAGACATATTGCGCCAACATGATGTGAAGTTTGGACCCCCTGTAAATGATAATAGCTGTCCTCCCAGAAAGAGAAAGCATCATGAAAATAACAGGTGTGTTATGAACTGTACTTGCATAAAGGTATCATACAGGTACATGCAATTTTTAACTAACATTCCCTAACAAAATTTGGTTTCGGTCACCTCAAAAGAAAAGTCAGTGCATCAAAAGGTTCTGAACTGTTTCCTTTCTGGTAATTTTATAGAGAGAAAGATGAAGAACCAAAGAACAACAATGAATGGAAGAACATTAAAGGATTTCTTAATGTGAATGATCATTTAAAGGGAACAGATCCTGGAAAGTATGCTCCCAAAACCTCACTGGAACTAAAGATAGATAAATCTATCACTGAGGGAGATTTTGAAAGAGCTGAAAAACTAAGTGATTATATGTCAACGAGAGAGGTATGTATCCTGCTGCCAAGACACGGGTATCTATACTATGATAAAATCTTTTGAAATGCTTATTATAGTATAATGAAGTTATGGCAAAAATTAACACTTGCAACAAATAATTCTGAATTAATTGTTATTTACATGTATTCAGTCAATGATGCAGCTGGTACAACATTGACTAAATATTTTAAGTTTATTTTACTGATATTTTGGACCATGAAACTTGAATATAAAAACCAGCAAATAATCCATTATTCATCTTCGCTAGCCAAGGGTGATGATCCACGGTGTTTCTCTATTCACATTATATTGAGTCGTAGTGTGAATAGAGAAACACCGTGGATCGTCACCCTTGGCTAGCGAAGATGTCCATTATTTTGCTAATTTGGGTTATTTCACAGTGTATATGTACATGCATTTAAAAAAATGCATTGCAATGCATTTTTAAAAAAACTGCTACATGTATATGGCAGTTTGTTTGTGGTGCTGTTTGAAATACTCACAAGAACAAAATTGTTACCATTCTTACTAGATTTGTCACGTGTAATTTTGTTTGTCAGCCCTAAAACCAATCTTTCTTTTATGTTGTAGTTTGGTAAAAAGATAGCAGATGCTATAGATGCTAAAAAGTTCAGTGAGCAGTCAGAGGTAAATAATCATTCAAATTTCAACAATTTTAAGAATACTTATATACACCACAGATTTATATGCAGTGTCCTTATCTGTTATCCTGATAATGCACATATTTCCACATGTACAGGAGAAAATGGAATCCAGTAAAGAAAAGAAGAAAAAGAAGTTAGCCTGGGGGTTAGTAGCAATACATGTATTATTGTACTCTACATGACATTCTAGGGTTCAGTACTGTCTCATCAAGAAGTGTCAACTACATGTATAGTACTGACATGCAGTGGTCTTATCACCTTCACCAGCCAAGGATTTTTGGTCCACTCCACTCCCCATGAACCCTTGGCAGATCTCATTACAAAAAGTCAAAAATTCAGTGACAAGCTCTGTTTTATGATTGTCTGCAGCTCAGAGTAGCTGATCCAATTGCAACGTTTAAAACACATGATTTGTAAATATGTAGAGTCTGTAGTGTGAACAACACGAGTGGTAAAATGTTCGGTGCTATTAACAAGTCGACACAGTGATAACTGTGCCTCTCCCATGTGTTTGCTTAGGTAGTTACGAAGTTCAATAAATTGTGTATTTTTCAAAATTTCATGTACCCACAATATTCACTTAGATGATGTGTACCTGGTTTTATGACATGAATGCTTTCATGTCATCAGCGAAATTTTACTGCCAGGATCTCTACAAACATTACGATAGTTTTAATAAAACATTTATTGCTTTCTCTAGAATACTATAGATTATATCTTAATTTGTATTCAATTGTACGAAATTTCTTTTCTGATATCCGCCAGTCAATATGTGTCATGTTATAAATTATTTATTCTGTAGAGTGTATAAAACATGCTCATTGGATTAAAATGTGAAGTTGCAAGGGGCGCAACTTTATTTATTCGCTAGATAACACCACCGCATCACCAAGTTTTCATAATGAAATCTGCCAAAGGTTTATGGGGAGGGGAGTGAAAACACTTGGTTAGCAAAGCTGTGGTCTAATTGAATTGATATACATTGGTAGTGTTTGATATTTTGTCCACATCTTGTAGTGGAGATACAAGTACATTTAAAATTCTATTTGTTCATATAAGAATACTAGTAATCATTAATCTCTACAATTGTAGCTTTGTTTCTATAGTCATCCTTTAATGTTTTGTGAAGTTCATATGACAATGTTTAAAATTTCTGATTTCAGATACCATAGTTTTTTGTTATGTATACCCCCATATTATAATTCAACATCCTTTTTTTCAGGTTTGAACATAAACAGAGATGGGAAACAAAATCGGCCATGTAACTCCAGTCTTTTCAACTTGTAAATTTATTTTTTTTTAATACATGTACTTTAAATAATAAATTTAAGTCAAACATCCTAGATAACTTATTTTTTTTTTTTCAATCTTTCAATTAAATATGCTCTTCTTTACAACTTTATACATGTGCAGGTACATGTATTATTATTATCATATACTAATAAATAACAAAGACACAATTTATAAAATATGTCAGATTTTAATATGCATGATTTTATGAAATACAGCTGTAGTACGAAAAAAATGTGTAACAATATTTTTCAAGATAAAATTAAGACATTGATGATGTTCACAGACACTCTTTCCTGCTTTTCATTCATTCATCAATTTCATTGATATCCTGTATTTTAATATAGTTCTTAAGAAGGGGAGGGATTTTTAACTGCTCAACACCATAGAACACATTACAATTGCCACAAAAACTATGGCGTATTGTTAATCTACAGTAATGCATTAATTGTTGAGGCCGTTTTTGATAATTGTCTAACCATTCATAAAAAGACTTGTCTCCTTCAACAGATGACTTCATAAAGTGGGTTTTTTCTTCATCACTAAATTTATATCCAGCAATTGTCATAGCACGCAGGCTACCGTACATACTTTTGTTTTTACACAGAAAGAATAAATTACTCCTTGTGTTACTCCTGCATCTCATTAAGTTTGGTGTGGCTTTTACCAAGACACAAATCATGATATCTTTAGCATCATTCCATACTCTCTGAGCATTATCCATCTGCATCCAAACCGGGTCTATACTCATAAGCACTCGGTTTACTCGTAAAAGAATCTCCACACATTTTGCATAGTTTCTCCTGAGTGCAATGTAAAGGGGTGTTAGGTTGAAATGGTTGGTTTTGTCAGGGTCTGCACCATACTCCAACAAAGTTTCTACACAGAGAAATAAGCCTTTATGCGCGGCAATGTGTACAGCACAGTTCCCTCCGTGTTTCTGTATTTCGGTGTTTGGATCCACCTCACCACTTTCTAGCACTTCTTTGAGTTCCTTGATGTTGTTCTCTTCAATGGCAATTTCCAGCTTTTTAAGGGGCGATGACTTCTTCTTGATCAAGGTTAACAGGTCCATCACTTTTTCTTTCGACTGCTAAAAAAAATGACCGAAATTTTGTATACATAACCCTTTTCTCAGTTTTCTGTAAGTTATACATGTATATATATAAATGCATGTTTCTGTTTCAACTCTTCTCCATTTTGATTTTAAAAAATATACAAAACAAAACCTGATTGATCTTTTTAAAAACATTCAAATCAAGATTTATTCATGTACATGTAGTAACCATATAAGTTAAAGTATTTATATGGCTGATATGGAAAAATCTCAACAGAACCCAACATTCAGATATGAGTATAAAGAAAATTAAGACACTTCCTCTAAAACATCCCATGCAAAGATCTGAACAAATGAGAAATGGGATGAATTTACTTCTAAATGAAACATATGACAATAGAGTTGTATATATATTACCCATTTTGTATTTTAAAAAGTAGTTTAAATAAGGGGGGATGTGCCTCTGTATATAAGATTTTGACTTACGTGTACCCCCTCAAAGGATGAAAACTTGCTACTGCATGTATGTGTCTGTCACTCTTCACATTCATTAAAATATTCACTTTCATTTAATTGTACTTTAAATAATTACGTCATTAGGCCTACGTACTGTATTATTATTTACCAGCTGTTTACATTAGCAGTATCAATGTTCGTGTCTTGGGCTGTTGGGTGGAAATGTCCCTGTGCTAAAACGTGTATGTATCAGAATAAGGTATTACACTATGTATTTTATCTTTTAAAAAAAAACACTTCTGACGTAACAGACTCTACTTAGATTACTACACAACTTACCTGTGCACTGTTGGATAGCTGTCACACGTCAAGTGTGTTTACAACGGTACTACTTCCGGGTCCTTATAAATTCGTTACCAAGACATTTCAGGTGTGCGCCGTTTTCGCTCTAGAAATAACAAATTTTCAACACCTCTAGAAAATAACTTTGTTGAATTATATATAAGATATGGCCCATATCTTCTTAATCATCTAGTAAGCAAAACAAAGTCAGTAAACTTGGAGAAAATTCGAGTCGTTATTTGCAAGAATTTTATTATGACAAACTTCACTTTTTTGAGGTTGATGGAGGCAAGTGATTAGGTGAACTCATTTGTAATGAAATGAAAAATCTTAAGAATTTTTTCGTATAACAATTAAAATGATAGGTTATGAGATCATAAAAACTAAGCATTTTTTTTTTGGCAATATATATGAAAAAACTGTGTACGATCTGTTCTTATATTTTTCCAGAGAGCTACTAATGTACAGTTCATACACTCCATAAACAGTTTCGTAAAACATTTATTAGCTGCTGGTCTGTAGCTCCATGTCTAAAAAAATTCTTATGAACGACCTTGGGGCTACAGTCGAATTCCGTACGTGTTAAAAAGTTGCAATTTACTACGCACCAAAAAATTGCGCTAGTTTCGGACTGATCTTTGATTTCTTATTTCTGAACACATTCTGTACAAATATTGGATCCCCAAAATCCTCTGATATTCTTTGAAACATCAACAGCAGCCTCGTAAATTGAGTAGACAAGTGCATATTTTTTACAATATATAAATAGTGCCTGTTTCGGAGGGTTGGCACCCAGAGAAAACCATTTTCAACCGACGCGAAGCGGAGGTTGACAATGGTTTTCGAAGGGTGTCAATTACAATTGTTATACCTTCATGTTAAATACTGAAATCTGATTGGTTAAGACGCAGTTAATAATATTTACTATTACCCTCAGCGTTAGCAACGCACTTGGCAACGGGTAATATTAAAAAATGTTACATGCGCGAAAATTATGCGCATACGGTTCGCTGTAGAATTCACGTTATTCCTATATAAAAGCAGTAAAATTTTTTTAAAAACTTTAAAAAAGACATTCAGTATAACAAAATAAATAGTGCCTGTTAGGGAGGATAACTCGAAAACCATTGTCAACCTCCGCTTCGCGTCGGTTGACAATGGTTTTCTCGGGGTGTCAATTTCAACTGTTACCCTCCCAAACAGGCACTATTTATATACTGTTATCCTCCCAAACAGGCACTATTTATTTTGTTATACTGAATGTCTTAATTTTAAAGAAAACATCACTGCTTTTAGATAGGAATAACGTGAATTCTAAGGCGAACCGTACGCGCATGATTTTCGCGCATGTAACAATTCGTATTGTTATACTTTCATGTTAAATACTGAAATCTGATTGGTTAAGACGCAGTTCATAATCCGTTCTATATTACCCTCAGCGTTAGCAACGCACTTAGCAACGGGTAACATTAAAAATTGTTACATGCGCGAAAAGTATGCGCGTACGGTTCGCTGTAGAATTCACGTTATGCCTATATAAAAGCAGTAAAATTTTCTTAAAAATTAAGACATTCAGTATAATAAAATAAATAGTGCCTGTTTGGGAGGATAACAGTTGAAATTGACACTCCTCGAAAACCATTGTCACAATGGTTTCTCGGGGTGTCAATTTCAACTGTTACCCTCCCAAACAGGCACTATTTATATAATGTTACCCGTTGCTAAGTGCGTTGCTAACGCTGAGGGTAATAGAACAGATTATGAACTGCGTCTAAACCAATCAGATTTCAGTATTTAACATGAAAGTATAACAAATCAAATTGGCGACTTTCGATCTTCATGTGAAATTATTTAAAATCCTTCATTTTCCGTTGTCGGTTAGCATATGAAACAACTAAAGTGACGATATATCAGTAGTAATTTGAAGAATTCAATAGTACAATTTACTCCACATAATTAGTGCAAAAATGAGATCAATCAGCCCAGCACTAGGGAAGTTAATTTAGTGCGTCAATTGCAACTTTTTAACATTTTTAACGAAATGTAGAACCTAAGTCGCCCTTCCGAATCTTTTCAGATCGGAATCTACATATTTATCTAAAACTACAGAGGTGAGAGTCATGAACAAATAGTGTATAAGATACAATATTCGTTTTTGGAATCATATTTATGATAACTTACCAAATACAAGTTTATTGAAATAAATTAATCTAATCATCTTCATCGCTCGCACAGCAAATACTCTTTAACTCAAATGCCCTTATATAAATACATTTTATATTAAAACCTTTTTACAAAATAATTGCACAATTGTTGATTTTTAGATTTTCACTGTAACGAGAACAAAAAAAATATACTGAGGCCAATTGCTTCCAGGGTTTATATGTCACGCCAAATTCACAGCTAACATAGTTTCACAGTTAATAAACCTGTTGACTATATACTTTACGAATCCTAAACTACAGTTAAATAATCGTTAACTTTAGTTGTCATCTGTAAAACCACATTTAACGGTTGTAAACTATAGTTTAGGAGTGCTAATCTAAGTTTTTCTGTCTTTAAATAAACGTTAACAATATATTTTGCTCATAAATATAGATTCACATCTTTAAACTATAATTTACATTAGTTAAATATAATTAAGAATTGCAATTGTTAATGATATTTTCACAATCATGAAACTATTTCTATATATCAGATAAACTATGTTTTGCAATCGCAAATGCTGTTTTTAGTGTTAATTAAAGTGTAAACTTCTGAAATAAAGAGAATGGCGTTAACTATGGTTTACAGATTTGAAACCTACTAAGTAGATGAACGGGGTTAACTATAGTTTCACAGATGATAAACAAGGTTTATCGCCTGATAACTTTAGTTTACGAGCCATATAGTTAACTGTTCACAATAGTTTACGAACTATAAACAATAGTTTACGATTCTTTATTATAATAGTTTTCATCTGTCAATCATATTTAATGGTTGTAAATTATGTTTATCAGATAAACTAAATTTTGTGATTGCAAATGGTTGTTTTTAGGGATGAATATAGTTTACACCCCTGAAACATAAATGATCGTATTAACTATGGTTTGCAGATATGAAATATAGATAAACGCGATCTTAAACTATAGTTTTATGTCCCTAAACTGCAGTTTATAACCGATGAACCCTGCTTATCGACAGTGAAACTATGTTTAACTCATTTTTGGTGAATTTGACGTGCCATACAGGGGGCATCGCCCTCTGGACCTCACTAGGATTTCGAAGGAGGCAAATCTAGAGAAGTAAGGTCATAAATGCAATAATATCAATTTGGAAACCCCGGATGAAAGAAGGGAAAAATGTACAATATGGCGATAATGCGCTTCCGTAGTTAATAGTTATTTTTTTCTCTTTTGTCATGTTATTTTGAATGGAAGCAGACTTTTACAAAAGCAGTGGATTATTGTGTCAAACGCCTCAGACTTTGCGCATGCTCTCTTCTTTACTTTATTTATTTTCTTGTATCTTTAGGCCACCTATGAAGCCATAATTTCTGGGTTTCAAATGTTAAAAAAAAATCAGACAATGCATCTAAAAAAACCCAACCAAATGTCTTAGAAAATCCCAAGTTACATGAGTATGTCTGCGTCGGTCGTTATAATCGGTATCAGGGATTTGGGATTAGTGTTTGGCATCTGATTTAATTTATTTCTCTATGAATACGTGAATCTCTGTCTCTCTCTGTCTGTCTCTCTCTCTCTCTCTCTCTCTCTCTCCCTCTCTCTCTCTCTCTCTATTTAACCATGATCGATTATTCTAACGTTTGTCAGGTTTAACTGTAATGAATGTTTACTTACTTTATATTATAGCAAGTATAGAATAAGAAAAAAAATTCACCCCTGAGCCATTTTCTCTTAATCTATGTAACCAAGAAAGCTTTTATCAGAGTAAATGCATTAAATGCATATATATCTATTCATTCCAAATAATTAATCAGAATTAAATAGAAGCTCTTTACGAATACTAGTACACCATTAGGAATGCTGCCACGGACTTAAAACCTACAAAGATTATGTTCAAAAGAAAAGAAATATGTATATCCAAAACCATTAATTTTACATGAACCAATAAAAAACTCATTCAAAATTTACTTAAGGGCTTCATGAAAAAATCAAGAAGATACAGCTGGAACCCGACAAAATAAAAATCACCACATTAATACCTCGTGCGTTCCCCCATTTGCACTATTAACAGCATCTCATAGAGATCCCACAATTGAATAAAAAAAACCTTCATGGAAGGTACATGTAAAGCAATTTGTTTACGGGGCTAGTTCTGCGAAATTCGAATGCTGAGGAACTGTCTTAATCTTGAATTTATCTCATCCCATCCATATAAAGCCATTGATGTGTTATAAAATGTGCCGTGCAGTTTGCAATTACTGTGTGGTGTTTATCATAAAGGTGGATTACCCTAACGTAGCGGTCATATTGACGTGTCATTACATGACGTTTTGGCCTTCATCGTAGGTCTTCAACACTTCCGGTTGCATCGGATTTCCGGTCAAGCCTTAGAATGATTTTGTGGTGTTTGTTAAAAAATCTAGAGATCTGCAATGAATATTATGAATTTAGAATAGCTGTTTTATTGTTTAAAACATCATTTTGAAAGGTTAAAAGTAAACAAAACAAAAAAGAAAGAAAACTTGTAATAGGAAACAAACATATCTTAAACCGCACTGTGCTTGGACCACGCCAACTGATATTGAAGGTATTCCTGGGAAGACATGCGCCGAAATCTACCCAATTGGTTTTATGTTTTTTATAAGCAGTAAAGGGCAGGGAATCGATTAAATCGAGTTCGTTTTGAAAAACTCATCCGAGAAACTAAACGAACACGCACTCTGCGCTATTTCACAAAATTTGTCATGTTCGAGTAATTGTTTACCAAATAACAATTTTTTGGACATTAACAGTGGAGCATTATAAACAGCAGTTAATAGTGGCAACGACTTAAAAACCATGTTAAATTTTGCAAAATAATAAACAAATAAAAGTGGGGCGTTAGAAATTTTTATAAATATACAATCATGCAATATCTGTATGTTGGACTCGCAGGCACCTGACGTTTAATACAAATGTAGTAAGCATTTAAGCTACACGTGTAAAACTAACTGTTTAATAATCTTTCCTGTCAGTTTTAAAGACAATCTCATGATGTATCCGATGTATTATTCTGAATGTGCACCCCCCCCCCTCCAAAAAAAAAAACCTGTATTTTCACAAGTTGCAGAATTTTGTGCAGAAAAAAAATAAAACTGGAAAAAATAAAGTTTGTTTGTTTATTAGTTTCCTACCGGTTTTCACCGGAGGGGACTATAGCTTTCCACTGCGTCCTTCAGTCCGTCTGTCCGTCCGTCTGTCTGTCCCACTTCAGTTTTCCACACTTTTTTTCTTTATGCGTTTGAGGAATAATATGAAATTTGCTGAACAGCTTCAAAATGTCAAACTAGAGATCAAGTTTACACTTTTGTAGCGTCTGGTTGACATATTTTCGAGAAAATTAATTTTTTAGGCTAGTATGCTTTTGAATCCAACTTCTCAATCTTTCAAGGTAAATTTGGGAACAATAATATTTCCTGCGATAAAAAGTGGGGGGGGGGGGGGGGGGGGGGCTGAACCCTCTATCATGCTATGTTTCTAATGGTTAGGTATAACTTTGCCCCCCCCCCCCCGGTTCCGACGCCTATGAAACCTACGCGCGTGGGTACATTAAACATGGAATTAGTTTTGTACAGCCTAAGTATTATCCCACAATCCCAATACGTGTTGCAGGGGATCATGAAACAAAACTAGACGATGAATATTTGAGAATTAGGAGAGTTAATGTGCGCGATGTAACTCCCCGGCTACCATAAACGGTTAGGATAATTGGAGAATATTTGATCATCTTACTTAATTATATGGACATCAATTGCGCGATGTGGACCACGTACAGTTGCCTGCCCTGGTTAATAAGCTTTGTAATCAGTAACTTGTATGCCTATATGTATTAAACGTGGAGGGTTTAACATCCGTTTTGTACAAAATAACAAGATGCCCACAGGCCTTATCGGTTACCCGAGTTTAGAATAAGCTCGTAACAAGATACGCACACGCCGGTAAATAGTGGCTTAAATCTTTGCACACATTTATTAGCATATAGCGTAGTTTTGTTTCAGGTTTTTTTCCCCAAGAGTATTGTGTTTGCAGATTACTACATGTATGAATGACGTCATCAAAATCAGTGCAACTGCCTTTCAGGAAGTCAACATTTTAGTTTAACTAAATGACTTGCCTTTTCCTAATTAAATATATATCATATCATCTTTGTAATATTTCAAATTAGAAATACATTGTTACGAGTTAGTTTAAGATTATGTATTAAGATATCAAATCAACTACATTTTTACCATATGACCAGCATGGTCCCGCTCTAGTGCTTGAACTAACCCTTGACCTAGGGACTATGAAATATTACAGTTTTGGTACAGGGCATCACCATTTTTATAAAGGTTTTCTTTTTAGTCGAGAAAAAGATTTTTTGAAAATCTTTTAACTCTTTTTTATATCACATATTTTTTTAATATTTGGCAGAAAACAAGAAGCCCGAGTTGGGGAGGGGGAGGGTCTTTAAGGTCTTAAAAAATTTCACAATTTGGATTTTTTGATTCCTCGTATTAATAAAATTATCAAACATAAAAATAATGTAGCAATTGGCCTTGTAGTTTTAAAAGAGACGCACCAAGACGGACGAATAACAATAGCAACTGGGTCACCTGAGTGACGCAAAAACCCCCACAAATTCTGTATTGTAGGTGACTGCCACTATATTGTTTTTGTAAAGTCACCTTTTTTTAAATCAAATTTTGACAGGAAACACAGACATTGGACCACACAAACCACATTCGAAATGTATAAAACGCGTTTTGTCCGCGAAAAAAAAACATTATGAGGAAAATCAGGTTGATAAGAGGAACACTTCAATTCGTCTTTTGTTCATTTTGACCAAACATTACCACGTTCTCAGACTCTACACACTCGTACACCGCCAGACACTTCTGTAACAAGGTTTTGTGTTATTTTTCAATTTTTCATGCTATTCACAAACCAATGCCTGCTCCAGTGCTTACAGAATAACCGCTAAAGGTTGATCTCAGCTCTGTGGAGAGGCACTGTCATTTGTATCGCTAGAACAAATACTAATAAGGAAAATCAAAATAAATATCAAATTTTAGGAAACGTTCATCGCATAGATAGAATTGCTGCACTAAGATTGGTGTGCAAGGGATGTCATAGTTACACGGAAGGGCGTAAATCATAAAAAATTAAATGTTCTGCACTTAACTACAGGTTAGGTAAACTTTGGAAAAAGAATTTTCAGTTTGCTGCATATTGGATTCCGCATACGACAAACGCCAAGCGATCAAATGGTATTATAAAACAGTTATATAAAGTTTTCCTTATAAGCCTTTCTTTGGCGAGCTTTACGCCGATCACGTCCTCATACGCTACACGTAATGGCTTACGTTTTTTCTAGGCTCCTCCCCCATTTAAAGTTGAGAACTCTCAAAAAAAGAAAAAAATCTCAACTACGAGTCTAAGAATAGGGGAGGGGGTGAAAATATTCTTAGACTAGATATGTGCGGACTAGCACCTCTGATAACCAAAATGCAAATCATAGAAGGACGAAAACGTGTATTTTTAAGTATGTAAGCAGATATTAAATGATATTTTTTTTTTAATTTATGAATAGCATGTATAGGTTTGAGTGTCCAATTAACAACGAGAACAATAAAACAATCGATTGTTTCAGTTGTCTGGCTTCGAATGATGAAACCGTTGACTGCAAGGAAAGGGTATTTAAAGGTTATTCTCGTCTGCTTCAGCTGTCTGCGGATGATGAGCTTGAGATATTTCCTGCACAGCTTGGGGGTTTTACTTCATAATGTGAATATTTGCTGTTAGATGAAAGAAGATATTTATACGCGCAGCGCGTAAGTATTAAAAAATAATAATTATATAGATATGCTTCCTAGTTTCAAAATAAATTAACAGTCGTTATTGATTCACCAACGTTATTTGATTTCTGAACAAGAACATATCTTTATAGCTGACGTTTAAATCAAAATTTCTGATTAATTTTATTAAGATCAACCTATGCCATACACCTGCTATATAACTGCACGTTTCTAATTGAATGTTGAAGAATGGAGTTTGTAACTGTTATGTGATATCTGAACAAGAATATACATTGAAAACCAAACTTGCTGGTGAATTTTATTAAAACCAACTGATGCCATATTCCTGTTATATAAGTTCACTTTTCTAGTTGGATGTTACAGAGGGGCGTCCCTTTCAACTTCTCTCGTCTCTCGTTACATCGTACACTAGAATATGACGTTCATCACCAAGTAACATTACAGGGGGTCTTGATCAAATATTTTTGACGGTCAATTAGCACTGAAATCTGGAATTAAGCGCCGTATTTTCAGATCTTGATATTGATTTTTGCTAGCTTTTAATTTTTTCTTCTCTTCATGTCCCAGTAACAAGATCGACGAACAAAGCGCCAGTTTCGAGGGCGAGTATTGAAATGTTCAAAGGCATATCCAAGGAGATGGTATCGCGTGCAAACACAAACCCAGCCTGTCGCGAATCGCGCTGATTACATAAGCCTATCTTTGTGTTTTCAAAAGGAAATTATTTTTATCCATTACGGAAAGGTAGAGTTTTATTTAATCTTTAGCGTAATCAATACAGACAGAATTTTTGTTATTGGGAAAGTAATGGTTTGATTATAAAACCATGTTACTGATGCAAGAGCCATAGGTTTTCTTGCGAAGATTTCAAATTTCGAAAAAAAATACCTGTGTACGTAAATTGGAATATTTATACTATTTCATTACTTCACAAGGTTGCTAATACGTAGGATTTGAACAGAAGCTCATCAAGTAAGTAAACAATTATATGCACATCAAACCTTTATCACAGAGCGTGTCATTTTTAATTTTTTGATCTGAAGTTCAATACAGAGTGAATACTCTTTGGATCCCGTTTCTTTTCAAAGTGCGGCTGTACTTTGTAATACAGAGAGCGGTGTTTCATTAAAAAATATAAATAAAACTAAAAACATATATTTTACAAAAAAAAAATGATCTTGGCAAAGAATCATTTTATATGTCTTTTTTTTAAAAATATGATCCTTGATAATCAAAATTTTTACAATTACAAATACGCTTGTATATTATTATTATTATTATTAAGAATCTAAATATTTGTCAAAAGCCACATACTGTATACTCCGTTAATATTTACTTCTGTTTGGAATGCAGATGATTATATTGTTCATTCTTAGTGTTATTGCTATTGGTTACCAGTTATAAAAAATTGATTTCATCGTTCAAAAATAGTATACTCAATCTAAAATTATGAATAGTATTGTGTTACTGGTCGTAGCGACTACGTAATACGATACTATATACATGTATACAGCAAATCAGCTGATTCAAACACCTACGGGAATTGTCGATATAAGGTCATGGCTAATTACTAGTTTTTGTCGCACATCAAATCAATTCTAAAGAGAGAGAGAGAGAGAGAGAGAGAGAGAGAGAGAGAGAGAGAGAGAGAGAGAGAGAGAGAGAGAGAGAGAGAGAGAGAGAGGAGAGAGAGAGAGAGAGGGAGAGAGAGAGAGATGCCATAAAAATCAAATAAAAATGTATCGGTTAGGGGATCCATTTTATATATATGCAGAGCATGTTGTGTTTAAGAGCTTTGAAATAGTTGTATATTGATTCAGAGTGCTAAGCGTAAGTACATGTATAAATTTACACCACCGTCACTTCTTTATCCCTTGGTTAACCTGACGTAATTTACTGGCTATTGATTTCCATGTTAAAACATATCCACCATTCATACACAATAAAACCCCTACATAAATACTACCATACCGATCCTTGTTGGATTTCATAGACACTTGTAGCAATATCAGGCATGGGCCGCAGAACCTGGTTGGTTTTTTCAATCACATCAGTAGGTCTTCGCTAGCAAAGGATTTTCGGCCTTTTCCGCTCCCCCCGAGTGAACCGATAACCCTTGGCCAGCAAAGGTGGGGAGCGTATAGTGGAGCGTAAATCATTGACTAACAAAGATGGTATGTAATTAATATTCAATGTATGATCATTGACTAACAAAGATGGTATATGATTAATATTCAATGTATAATCATTGACTAACAAAGATGGTATGTAATTAATATTCAATGTATGATCATTGACTAACAAAGATGGTATATGATTAATATTCAATGTATAATCATTGACTAACAAAGATGGTATGTAATTAATATTCAATGTATGATCATTGACTAACAAAGATGGTATGTAATTAATACTCAATGTATGTACATTACTGTTTCTCTGTAGGTCGAAATATCAGTAAAACATTAACAAAACCAAATGAACTGTGTCTTCAATTGATAGATTTTTCGATTGCTAACATGCACCTGTGCTAGATTTAAATGAATTTGTCAGAGAGTCAGACGACACCACAATTAACCCTTCCAGGTTAGATTAATCCGTCAATTCAAAGCCCTTTGTCCCCCTGAATTTCTGGAGTGACTTTCTGTTTTATTCATTGATTGCTTTTTATTTTCTGTCTATTTTTTAATTCATTGAATAATCTTATATTTGCAACCTTCTGATAGCAAAGATTTGCATCGGCTTAGACTGTCCCAGTTTGGAAGCGAATATGACGTCTTATGCAAACTGATCAATATTCTTCAAATTGACTGAGGATACAAGCATGTCGTGTTTTCTTTCCTTCATTATTTTCATATACAAGGATTGGTTGTGAAAAGACATTAAAACCAAATCTTGTGTTATTAGGTTATTGTATTTAAGTGGCCAGATGACCTATATCAATTTTATGCGATGTCGCTCCAATGTGTACCTCAATCTAAAAATGATCAACAACTTTTCAAAGTACAAACAGTATAGTACATGCAGTTCATTTGTATTAAATTAAAAAAAAAAGAATCGACCATACTGTATTTAAATCCACTTCCAAGTCCAAATACCAATGATATCATACAAATTCGCAATTCGCAACTCATGGAAACACATTTAATGAAGATTATATTAACATCGTACTGAAAAAGTCATAATTATTGTATTAAATCATAATTTCAAGACTAAAAAAAAATAAATGATGCAAAATTATACACGAGATGCTTTAATACACACGATAACCCAATCAGGTGTCCCTACCAAGTTTACGAAAAATACATTGTTTGCAGGGATTGCAAACCAGATTAGAGAGGTTAAGCCCATTATCGTAGTTTTATGCAATTATGCAAACATTCAGTGGTATTATCGTCATTAGCCGTTTTTTCCTATCGATTTTTAACCGGATAACTCGAAGACAACGAAACATTCGTCACGTAATTGTCCGATGAAAACAACGAACCTTGTTTATTATGCAAAGAGCAGTATTTAGTAAATACTTAAGCATTGCATTATGATGTCAGAGCTGATTCGATATTTGAGAAATTATACGTTGGTAACACATATTGCTTTGTATCTTACTTGTTTGTTAGGGTTTCTGTTTAGTCATGTATTTTTATAAAAGTAAAGAGAGTTGCAAAGTTTCCTTAAATCAAGAAAACTTTTAAAATGAAGAAGTTTAACCAGACAAAGCAACACACTTGTAACAAAAAAAGTTTTATAAGGTTAGTGCCAAATTCAAAAATTGACTAAGATATTTTAGTGATGGACCATTCAAGGCTAACAAAACTCCTACCTTATAAAAACTTAAGTTGATTGAGAGGTATATAGTAATGAAAATATTGTACAACACTTTCACATGAATCTCGAGCAATGCACATGCTCGGCGGTGTAAATGAGAATCTGAATAGACTACTGACGCACCAAATACCACATAGTTACTTTGGTTTAAATGTTAAGGGGTTTGGTCACGATTTTGGTCAAATTTTATTTTTCTGTTTTTATTATTTGCAATGCTTTAGGAATGCATTTCTAACGATCAAATGAAATTTGGGTGCCAGTCGTTGAATTTAAGCAAGATAAAGGGCTTACAATTCTTCGTCATGTAAACAAGGCTCGTGCCCTGTTTTTGTTTACATAGGTTCAATATACCAGAAAAAAATCTTTTTAAAGCTGGTTTGTAAATCTTATCATTCATTTTAAGCATAAATAAACAGTTCCTAACGATTAACACACTCATTTTAGGTCTAAAACTGGAATTTTCACTTCAACATTCAAAATGTTAACAAAAGTTTTGTTTACATAGCGAAGAATTGTAAGCTCTGTAACTAGATAATAACTCACCGAATGACTCTCAAATATTTTGTTGTCTATTAAAAATGCCTTACTGAAGCATTGTAAACATTAAAATCGAAAAAATAATTTTTGACCAAAATCGTGACCATGCCCCTTTAAGGGGTTTGAAACATTTTAATCAATATTTATATTTGATGTGTGAAACAGAGCTGGCTAATTGCATGAACTTTACCAATGTCCGGACAAAATCAATTCTAATTTAGACTTCATATATGCAAACTACAATGTGTAGCTTTGTTTCCAGAAAGGGTAAGTTCTCAACGGGGGATACTTATGCCTGAGGGAGAAATATAAGCAAGTTTGACATGTGTGATGGAAGTTTAATTGTTATTGATTACCAAATCATACCATGCTCCCTTGTCTATCCGTCTATCTGTCAGACAATACTTTTACTGGACAATGCAATGTTTTGGAGGCTACTATACATGTGTGCATCTATTCTATTTCCCTTTCTGTTGAGTGCCCTTACACAGTAATACTTGTGTGGTTCCTGTTATCATTATTTTATAATTATAGTTTATTGTGTAGTCAGGAATATCCATTTTGATAGATTCATGTAATTTGATATCCGTTCTTTCTTCCTTGTTTAAATTACAAAATAAACACAGCTACGGGCATGGCAAACATTTCTGAAACACGAAGATATATTAACAAAAAACATAATTAATTAAGAATGTCTCTTAATTATGTCAAAACGAAACTGATATCACGGTACAAACAATATAACGTGGTCTATTTTTTACTATAAGATGTAATTTATAAAAATTCTAAATTTTAAGAAAAGTTTCTTGTAAGTTTCCTGATTGAAGATCGGGGCAATTAACAGAAATAAAATGATACCAAGTTCCTAGGAAATCTGAAGAAGACAATAATGTTTGTCGCAATGTTTGAGTAAAGGTTTCACCGAAAGTAGAGTATCGGGGTATTGTTATTTGTGGGAAATACCATGTCCTACACAAATTACTGTATTACATTTGGAATCCATAGTTTTTGTTTTGATTGCTTCGTTGTTTGTTTGTTTGTTTGTTTGATCTGTCGTCTGTTTGCTTGATTGTATATATAGTTGTTTGCTTCTTTGATTGCTTATAATGAAATAGAGAAAAGGGAAAATGATGTAAAGAAATGAAATAAAAATTATATTGAAGTCACTTCTTGCTGGACAGTTGAGTCAATGCAATTGTTGATCGAAGCAGGAAAACTCCGTGCATTTTGAATTATATTTTTATGAAAAGTAGTCATCCATGTTTTGGGGTCCATTTAACTGATTTCTTTATGAATCATTTTTTTAAACCAAAATAGGCAGAAAGGTTAACCCTAGAAAGAAACTGTCTTTCATGTACAGCACATTTCCAAAACATGCATTGTTTCATTAAAAAAAAATCCCCAAACCTATTGTCCATTTCTAGGAATAACATAATCTAATGTCCTTGTAATATTGCTTGATGATTCAAATGCCTGCACCCTTGGCAGCAAATTATGGCATCTGCATGCATGTGATAACTCACAGATCGTGTTTAGTAGCCTACGCACAAACACATATTGCACGAAATTGGACAAAACAGTCTATGAAAAAATCCTTCCATCAACAAGCAAACGTTATAGGACGAGATTAAGGATGTAAAGTCTCTTACGTAGGTGGGTTAACATGAAATCACTTCGGTTGCATTTTATTCAAAGAGATCAGTGCATGGATCAAAAAAGTCAAGTGTTTTTGACGTAACAAGTTTACGTGAGAACGCAGGTAAGATCAAATATAAATACGCCCATACGGTGTAAAATTCTAGCCATTTACGAACAAAACAATCCCAGATATTTCACTCAACAGTTCGAATATCAATTTAGTTCATTGTTATGGTACTTTAGGCAACTTTTATAAGTGGGAATTTAAATGGAATATATTAACATGTCATTTTATGAGAACAAAAATTATGTAATTTGAATTGTGTGCGTGTTGACATGTTTCATGAGAAGAATAAACGTTATGTAATTTAAAATTTGTGTGTTTGAACAATTAAATGGGCATTGTGACAATCACTACACGTTATGTTTTGTTATCACTGTTTATCAATTAAATATTTTCAAACAAACACTGCATGCTTACTTGCAGTTTATTACGCAAGAATAAATTTAATTAAAAGCTAATTAATTTTTCAGCAAAAAACTTTTCGTTCTTTTTTTTCACGAAATTAATATCTATATACTTTATCTAATGAACGAAAAATTAAGTTGTTAAAATATCGGTTACTCCGCTGCCTGTCAACTGTTAACCGTCACTTGTACTTCTCAACATACACAATCTTTAAATCAGACTTTAACTAAGGACAGTCTAAGTGGACCAACGTTTAATTCGGCGACATGTTTTCTGCTGCTATCAATAAGGTTCTGCATTCACCGACGTTCGCCTACAGAACATGGGTCTATCAATAATGGCCAGTCACTGCATTACTCAATGTATCCAGTTCTTGACGAGCTTGCGGTGGTGCAACGAAACAAAAAAAAATCAAACCCCTGTTCTTTCTACAAACAGAACACCTGGCAAGTCGCAAGATAAATGAGACCCAATAGTTCTCCCTTTTCCTTACATCGTTTTAGTTTACAAACCAGTGTTACCTGCCAAGGCATATAAACGGTTCTATATTTCTGTCGACGCAATACGCGGAAGTAGAGATCCCGGAGCGACGAAAATAGGGTCCTCGGAAAATCGCGATTATAAAACATCTCCTTCCTGTTACAGTTTATCGATCATCTGCTCTTGTTAAAACGGTCCGTCAAGTACTATAAACATATTGGATGTTTAATGTGAGTGTATGCCAACTCATAAAACAATCCATTCGCTTCCAACGCCTGTTCTGAGCCCTCAGATATTCAAACGGATCGACTGACCATCTGATTTATTGGTAACTATAATCATCTTTAACTAATTTCATTGAATCGATTCATATTTTAGATAGGGTAGTATTTCTCGGGATTTTATTAACGATGTTGTCATTTAAACACAAATCCACTTGCTGTACAATCAATTAGTAAATTATATCTTCTGCTTACGTCATCATTCATGATTCACGAAGAAATATTAAACTGCGCATACCGACTTTCGTCTGGGTTATATTGGTTTAATTTATCATATTTTTAATTGCTGTTTAAACAATTGTGCGTAAACATTTTGAATTATTATCATTGCTATCAAAATATCTATGAATAGATTTAATTGTCACGCGCACTTAGAATTCGCGTATTTATTCACATCATCGTATTCTCTAAAAGTTTTTTTTTCTTAATCAGTTTATTTTTAAAATGCACCAGTATATTTTAGTTCCATAATAATTCATACACACGTATGAAAAAGGTCTAAAATCGTTTTTATTTATAACGGGAAAAGTTTCAATTTGCAACAAAATAAAAACAGTAATAATTAAGTCTCCTCAATATTTTAAAGTAACAGTGATGCTCGTTTAATTTATTTCAGTGTCTGTGACAGCTAACTAAAAACAACTTATATAAGAAACGAGGGCTAATGACTTGAAACCAGAAAAAAATGAGAATTGTTTATAAAGTTATGTATAACACTGTCATGTACAAGAGGTTTGTAAGAAAGTACAGAGAAACTGCAAATGTCGAGTATTGAACGTTTTATGTTTCGAATACATTAGCAAACAAAGGTCTCTTTTCAGCTCAACTCGTAATCATTAACAAATTTCGTCGTCATCGAATTGGGCAGCAATTATAAGCCACATCAATATTCTTAAGATTGTTATTGCAATATAGTCTCAAGTCCACTGATGTCTTTTCATGATAAATCGCCGTTTTAATGCAGCGAACTGAAGCGTGACATCCAAATTCGGTTAGCGCACCAAATCTGATAGTAAAAAATCAGCTAATAATAAACTGTTCAATATTTAAATGTAAATAGACGATTTGTAATGATCGGAAAAAGATCTAGGGTGTAGTGGAATGGTTGAGAGAAAAAACCCTTAAACCACACTGTCTGTCACCCTTCGAGATCAACAGTTCTGGTATCTGCGTACTTTGACTTAAGGGACTCAGTGTGCGCAAATCACGCTCTATCCTCCCGGATTAAATCGATAGAGGGCGTGCAAGTCAATCAAAATAGCATTAGTCCGGTGCTTCCTTTTTCTTTATTGTTTGCCTGACAATGTGTCCGTTTCAGAAGACCTATTTACACATTTAACTAAGACTGTAACTTCTCAAACGGTTGTTTAGGAAATTTTCCCTTCTCTTGGGATCAATAAACGCCGGAAATAAGATATTTATCTAAAGCATAACTCTTCTATTTTTTGCAGGAAATAGCCGTTGTTACAAGGATGGCTGTAAACATATTTTACCTTTGGATGATTTTCGTTACACGAAACCGGAGGTGTTGACACAGTGCGTGTACAGAGGAACAGAGAGTACAGCATTGACTTGAAGCTCTTCAGAGAAAAAAATAGTGAAAGCAGGATGCATACTTTTGAATCAAAGGAGTGAAAAAGTGAAGTTATATAGTGTGTATTGATCTTTTACCACCGTGACAGCAGAAGTACAAACAAGGGTTCTTGTGGTCAGAAGGGTTGGCCAAACACTGGCGCAGGCTGTGGCAAACTTAAACACCAACCTATTGATTCATTCTTGGATCCCATTTAAGTTGTATTCTATTTTTTAATTACACCAGCGGAAAAATTTTGATTGGGGATACAAAGTAAACCCTGAGTTCTTTTTGGATGTAGAACGTGTTGGGATACAAAGTAACCCCTGTGTTGATTTTGCAGTGTTGTTTTTTTTTTAAAGAAAATCGTTTCTTGGATTATTATGGCATCGAAAAGAAATGTACCGAAACAGTTAAAGAAACGTAATTTAGATGTAGCTGATTTTCACAGTGACGAGGAAGATGATTTTTGCGATATGAATAGACGCGGATCGAATGTGTCCTTATCGAGAGTGCGATCCTGTCCCCAATTATTGGAGGAGCAAGATGGCCGACACATCAAACAGTCGTTTGAGAACATCGTGGACGATAATGTGAGCGCGCCAATGATACAGGATTGTCGTTCGCCGCGATCACCGATGGTCGTCCAGGGGTTCCAGTTCGAGCCGACCTGTGTAACCCCCGGGTCGGCTACACCAACGCCCCCTTCTTCTCCCGGAAGTCAAAGGAGTTGTCTGTCTCAGAAAGACACGCCTTCAACGCCCGTACAGAACAGCTCTCCGATAACAACACCAAAAATCAGGAGAGGTAGCTACTCGTGGAGAGCAAACATAAGTCGCGGCTCCTCCACTGAGTCCTTGGATGACGAGCAAGTTGTTCCGAATGTCAAAATTGATCTACATTCGCCACTTATTTGCGAAAACTTACAGAAACACGACCGTTTGTCGTTGAATCCCCAGCAGAACGTGAGTAAAGAGGACACTAAGTATTACGAAGCCTTACAAGCCGGTTTAGTCTGTGATAAACCTCATCATGTCAAGGCTATTTCTCCTCAGGGTCAAGGTCAAAATGACGGTGAATTACACAGCAAATGTGAGATGTGGCTCCAGACTCTAAATATATCGCAGGGAGACAAGATTAAGTCCCGAAGTCATATACAGCTGCCACCTCTATGATGCTTAGGGTCCAAGATATTGCAGCCACCGGTGATATGCCAAAACAGAGATGTAATGTGTACATCTTACATGTGTGCACGTACTGTATACGATTTCTTCTGTTCTAAGTTACAAAAACAATGGTATATATGAATATATAAAGAATTTTAGACAAATATGTTCTTTTTAATCGTATTATTTAGCATACAGTGATATACGGTAATACTAGTACATTATTTGGCTATGCCTAGTGTGTCATTCAAGTTCAATAACATATTTCATACAGATTTTTTATTACAAATATACGATGTATACTATCATAGCAAAGGTGTTGAAATATTGGAAACGGGTAAGCCTGTCTTTTAGTTACCTAGTGACAATCTGCTGAGCCATTTTATTCAAAATACTTGTTAAGTTTCTACAGGATTTGCTGTAATGTGACGCGGCCTGATATACAGGTATCTTATCAATATGAAATGAAACCGGATCTGCATTTGCTAAACACACATTTTATTTTTCCTGGTTATGCAGGAAAATAATACTCTTTAAAACTATTTTTTACAATATACTAACACTGAATAATAAAAAGGCTCAAGTACAATATACTAACACTGAATAATAAAAAGGCCCAAGTACAATATACTAACACTGAATAATAAAAAGGCTCAAGTAAATGCCAGGTTTAAATATTTAGTTTTTACCCAGCGTTTCTTTTTTCAAAACGACAATGAATGCATGCATGTATGTTCTAAACCTTTCTCCCACATTGATTTATACTTGATCATTTACTACATGTAATTGTCTGTTACGTTTGTGAAAGAACTTTAGTTTTGCTTGGTACCTAGCCAGCAGATTGGGCCCAAAAACCTGGTATACTGTATGTGCCGGTCAGACAGTAATGCGTGACTGAGATCAATTTGTGTGGTTGATTAATGCTAAATGAAATCAATATCTAACACTTCTATATAGCGTGTCATTTTTGTTGCGAAATGTATTAAATATACATAGGAGATGTATCATTTACTTATTCTGTAGTACCAGGGGAATATTTGCAACAAATATTACCAAACCAAACCAATCCAAGCAATGTCCGTATCCTCAATCATAGCTTAACCATCAGTAGTAAAGGGTTTTTTTTAATTCTGAAAGAATAGAAGTTAATTTGCCTGAACGTAATAAGGGAGGGAATCCCGAGGTTACCTGGTGGTGTCAGCTCTCTCTCTCTCTCTCTCTCTCTCTCTCTCTCTCTCTCACACACACACACACACACACACACACAGCTGGCGTCTTTTTTTATATGACTAATATCTCTGATGTATTAAATAACTGTTTTGATATCCTAGAACAGTATTACTTATTAATTATTCATAAATATCACATAAAAAAACACTCTTTTTAATCGGAATTTTGCAAGAGCAAAGGTATGCAACGACAGGTAAAGAATGTTCCGTTCTACCTTATACCAAACTGGATTTTGAACTATGTTATGGATGTAGATACAAAACTAACATATCATGACAACTCGTAAATTGTATTTTTACACCTTTGACAGTATGGCACTTGAACGTCAATGCAGTTATACATGTACCTGTGAATGTAAGAGATTTCAGGTGGGTGCAATCACAGGCAGATTTACCTTGATTTATATTACATCATCAAAAAACCTGTCATGTACAAATTTAGATTTTAAAGAATCTGATTTTTGTGTAAAGGCGTAGCTATTTACAAGTCTGGAGTGCAGTACTGGTAACCTTTGCTGAAATATGTGTGACGATAAGGCGTTGCATTGTTTATAAAGTACTCACCACTACGACATTGCAGGACATAACTTGTACCAAAACAACCAGAAAACCATAAAACAATTTAAATCACATGGATGGTCATTCGTCAACAAATGTACAAAACCGGCTTAGCTTACACGGAGTCATCAACATTCAAGCGACTGCGAGAAATTGTCGTGGAATGTCGAAAATTGATTTGGATACGATGGGTAACCAAAATTTTACCGCTGGGTTTTTAGTCAAATGAAATACAATAGAACACATTTTTGTTCATATTTGATTTATATACATTAAACTTTTTCTGCTTAAATATTATTTTTTACTCAAATATTTCACATTTTGATTATGAAACTAGAGCAATTGTGTCACAGTATATGGTCTGTATTTCTACACAAAATCACGGACTTAAATCGCTTCATAATACCAACAACTAAACACAAGAATATTCATGACTGTAAATTAATGTTCAAAATAATGTCTCACGTTCACGAAATTCGGTCTGACTCTCATCTGACCCCTGCGGTAAAAATATTAAAATGTAATTATTTTCTGGAATGTGATGTAATTCTTCAAGAAGTATACCATGGCGTACCGCTTGTCATGGTTTTACAAAGAACGACATGTTGAAAAAGGTAAACTTTTCAAATCTCACAAAAATACCAATGATATATTGCCAAGCTTCTTGCATAGGTTTGTTTTCAACTGGAATTGAAAATACAGAAAATAGATTTTCTGTGATATTATTTAAATCCTTTATACCATCTATTGTAAACATATCTTTAACATGCAGGATACCACTTTTTATCCACGATTCTAGGAAAAGTATTTTCTCCTTACATTTAATAAAATTATCTAACCACAAGTTTGCATTGAGCTGATTTCGTGATACATGTGGGGGATTTACATTCATTAAAACTACAGATAATTTCTTTGTAAAATTTTGGGAATTTTTTAGAACATTTAGATCATTTGGTTTAACGATATTGCTTCTCATCAAATATTCAAAATCTATTCCGTTAATTTTCAATATGTCTTCTATATATCTTCTAAGAGAACTTTTCTTATTATAGAGTCTTTCGATCCATCCCGCTTTTACACTTTTTAATTTGCACTCCACATCTATAAGGCCAAGACCACCTTCATTTATTGATCTTACAAGTGATTTGCGTTTAATCCTCTCTCTTACCCCATAAAAAGTTATATATAATTATATTTAGTTTTCAGGTTTATGAATTCAATATTTGGGGTTTCCAGAACAATAGTTTAGATACTATTAGAGAATTTATAACTCTGCATTTTCCAAATAACGTTAACTTTCTAATTCGCCAGGAGTCTAGGATTTTTTCGAATTCTTTAAGTTTATTCAACCAATTTTTCTCACCGTTAGCTTCTTTGTCATGTCCTAAGAAAATTTCAAGTGATTTAACTGGATTGTTTGTCATTTTAATATCATCTACATATTGTAACGAGTTTTTCAGTGGCCCCAAAAGGCTACCTTCTGTTTTTTCTATATTCAATTTAGAACCGGACATTCTTCCAAAATTTTCTTTATTTTTATGGCATCTTTTAATGATTCTACGTTTTTTAATGGAAACGTACAGTCATCTGCATGTTGTGCACATAAAATTGTTTGATTAGTTTTTCATTGTTAGTTAAAAACGAATGAAATTGCGTTATCATAATATCATATCTGACCAATATAATTTGTTAGAATTTATTTCGAAAGAGATACATTGTTTTATTTCTAAAACAATCATTTCTAATATTGACGTTTGCATAAGTATTAAAAACCTTCGCTATAAACCCAAAGTGAGCTTAGTACATACATTTTAGACATTTTGGCTTCTATACCTTAATCAATAAGCAACATAATTAAACTTACTGGTGAGTTCAGGATTATTTTAGGAAGAGAAGGAGAGTCCAATGATAAAAAATGGATCTTGAAGGAGAGGTTTTTTTTATTCTAAAGACGAGGCATTTAATTATAGTTCCTTTACAAAGTAACCAAAAGTGAAATTTGTGGTAACTTTTACGGTAAAGGGAATGTTAAGGGCACCATAAATACAGTTAAGACATAGTTTTATGAAAACTGTAACGAAAAGTGTAAAAAAAAAAAATCACGGTAGAAAAACCGGCACCAAAAGAAAGACTGTGAATCTGCTGTAATGGCTGGGATTGTGAGGGTAACGAGATGCTAGGATAGTCTCCCTACAACGACGGGAAGCAATCAGTGTGTCTTTGTTCAGTCAGTATAAACACTATTCACTGAATTTATTGTAGAATATCGTTTGAAAATAAATAGTGTGTTCTTTGTGAACTGTAGGACCTTATTTTAGCCACTATATACAGGATTCGCTTTGTTTCCATCACTGCGATGAAGAAACGGCAATGAAAGTGCAAGCTATGTGAATTTTAAAATTCAATATCGACAAAAAGGCGATTATTGATTTCGCATAATTAACTATTTTATCTCCATTTCACAGAGGCATTTTTGTTAAAATCTATGAATAATTCAGCAAATGATACTTTTAATCAATTGATAAGCTACTTGCAGTTCACGTTGAATTATGGATGACTTTTTAAAAGTGCAAAAGAGAGAAATACATTGCTTTTTCGCCAGTTTTAGGTACATTTGTAAATTATCAGTACCAAATAAAATGATAACAAAACAGTTTTCAAAATATTGGCATTAGTCCAAATTTTGCACCTCTTTTGAACCATTCTTTACGTTTGAAACTAACTATTGACGTTTGAAATAGAAGTCTGAAGTACACGCGATGCATTATGTTTTTTTACTAATACAAATTTATTCTATGTAGAGGTTCTCGTGTATAAAATCCAGACACATTTAGATTTCATTAATATCTCAAGTTATTTTTGCAAAGATCTTTTTTTATCCAGTGCGAATAGGTATAGCCCAAAATACTCCATTAAAAAATTATAGATAGCATCTAGAACCATTCCAAAAATACTTTTGCAAAACAATAGCACTTGGTCATATATAGTTATAATATTCAAATAGTCTGTATTTTTGTTTAAACTGCTAGTGGAAGACTGCAATTGTGTATAAATAGCATTTGGAAATATTCCAAAATTACCTTTGCAAAAGAGTTGCACTTGGTTTCCTAATGCATAGGTTTCGAGAAAGTATTCTATTATTATGATGTACTTTTTATTACTTTCAGAGGAATGATAATCTAAAAATGAAACATAAACAAAAACGTTTTAATTTGATCATGTTTAGAATACAGATACCGAAAACCACATAATTTCTCAAATAAAAATAGTAATTTTTTTTCAACAGTTATACCAGTTATAGGTATGGTGGACCTGAAAGTGACATCGATGGATAGAACCAACCACTCATTCACGTAGATTTTACTTCCAATTTCGAAATACAATATGGACTTTTGAAAAATGTAGATGGTCAAAAGTAAATAAATAAGATATCACGTTGAGTTTTTTTTTTGCGGGGGGGAGGGGGGGGGGTGTTAACATTTTTATCCTCTTGACTGCAATTATTAAAAAAAAACCGTTAAAAGATATTGATTTCTATATGGTTCATAATCTATTTTCAATACAGTTTCTTCAAATGCATTATAGCCGTGATAATGGGGGATAAATGAATATTTTTTTCTCATACATGATGACAAGAAATTCCAAGTTCCTGTATCCATATACCTTCAATTCCCTATTCCCCTTTTCACGCCACTTCCTATAAACAAGCAAAAATCAATACATGTATCGGTAAAATACTCTCTCCAGGGTTGCCCTTTTTTAAGTTTGTTTTTGTTTTGTTTTTGTTTTTTTTTGGGGGGGGGGTTCCTTTTTTGTGTTTTTGTTTTGTTTGTTTGAGTTTTTTTGTTTTTGTTTTTGTTTTTTTTTCTATCTTGTACCTCTGAATTCAGACAATGGTCTCTCACTTCTTGTTTAAATCATTAAATCATTATTCATGTGTTGAACCAAACAATAAAATGCTTCCCCGCGCTTTATTTTTAAAATAAGATTTTCTTTAATACATGTACCATAGTTTTAATCCCGGTATTTAATCAGCAGTCCATATTATCACATTGACACTAAATTGATTTTGTGCATTTTTTTACGATGTCATTTTAAAGTATAGTAAACAAAATGATATCTTGATCATTTTCACACAATGAGAAATATCAGAATTATTGGATTTTTCAAAATTGTTAACACTTGGCTGACTGATTTATCTACTTAGATTGCATTAGGCAAGAAAGTGTCTGTTGTTCTCTTAAAGAATACGCATACACTAAACAAAGCACCTTGTCCTATATGGGGGGGGGGGGGGTAATAATTAGTAAGAAATATGCTAATAATTTTTGCAATAAAACTCATCATAGATACTTTTTACCAGCCTAGTTATAAATGAGCAGCATCTAGTTTAAACAGTAATTTATCTTATCTGTGACAAGGACCAGGTTTATAATTTAGAAAAAAAAATCAGAAAGCAGATGTTCGTTTTCAAGCATATTTTGTTTTAAATATAGAGATATGCTTTTCATGAATTAAACATGCTAATGGCTATAAGTGTCTACTGCACGAAGACATTAAAGTTAAAACCTTCACAAAAACTCTGTAATAGAATTGTTAATTGAAATTTGGTAATCAGTTTCTAGGACGGAATTGTAATAAAATGCAATGAGTATGCTAAGTACTGTAACACGATACTGTACATGTATCTGAAACATTGACAAATGACAAATTTTTCTTTCGCGTTATTTCTAAAAGGTAAGCCACTCCATCGCAAAAGAGATATATAACCCATTGCAACGTCTTGTAGACAACTAAATGTGCCAGGTATGAAAACTTCTTCTGTGTTTTTGTTTTCCCCTCTATAGAATGTAGATAGACAATGAAAATAAAAGTAAATTTCTTGTAGTAAGCAAAACTCAGATTTTCAAACAGTTTTATACTAGCTCTGTCTGAAATCAACAGTGTTATCGTCTATCTGAATGTAAATGATAAGTTATCAAGTAGGTTTTAACCTCCAGTCATATAGTTCAGTTTTCAAATTTATTATAAAAATAACTGCTTAAAGCAAAGAATGCACTTGTAATATTTACACTTGCCCTTTTAGCGCACTTGATGTGACATATACCTCATTTTTCAAAATACGTGTATATACTGTTACTAAAACCATATGACATTTATATCAATATAAAAAACCAACACTATACACATGTATAACATTGTTCATTTAGTTTATTTTTCAATAAATATATGTACAAAACATCACATGAGTTACACCTTAGTTAAAATAACCCTTGGCGTCGTTACCAAGGCGATACTGCATTGGACATTTCATGAACTGTTGATGCAACGATATCGTTATATAAAAACTCGTAAACCATGCATACAAAAAAAAATGACAAAGAAATAATCAAAGAAATAATGATAAGTTACTGTTACAATAATGTTATTCGCTAGAATGAGGTGATTGTGATGCAATTCAGAGAGTGTGGTAGAATACAATACACACAGAATACAGAGGGTTTTTGTGACAGCGACATTAACGAAAGACATTAATTAACATATTACGCGTGCGTATTAGGGACCAAAAAGGAAATGTTTCACTTAAATTGGCAAAACTTATTATAAGTTCGTCCGAGGAAGGCAATTAATGCTTAAACTTTTGTCAGTACAATTAATCTTTATATCAAGTATACTTCGTCTTTAAAACTGAAATTATTCGACTCAAGTTTAATTCTAATGTCTACTTCTGGATTGTATTTCTTATTTTCCATTGCACAACAATCGCACAAAAACTGAAAAACTGTCATCCAATAGTCTTTATTAAGATTTAATGGTGGTCAATTAAAGCCCCGCCCCACTTAGGTATCTTTCTACTGGTCTTTCATAACGAGGTAAACATTTTGTGTAAACTACGATCTGAAATATAAAAAAATATCCATATTAAAAATGAGTAGCCTTTTTTCAATCATAAACAATTGCAAGTAATCAGAGATATGCTTCTAATTTAAAAAATGACTTAAACTACATATATCATATCTTAAGCCAAAATGATCAGATGGAACTGAGTTGGTTTTTTTTTCTTTTTCAGATTTTTGATAAAAAAATTAATTCTTAGTCAACTTAACCAGAAGGGGTGTACAGTCGTGGTCATTATTGGACTATACTGATCTTCTTAGAAAAAGATCTTTGTATGAAGATATAGAAAAGTATTCATTTTTTAAATCTAAAAAATAAGGGTTTTTTTCTTCACTAAATAATGTTACGGCTAAAGAAACCACGCCTACATCTCTAAGGTAGATTTAAAGGTTAATCTGTAGACAACCCAGCCTTCTCCTATAATAAAACGTTGCTAAATATTTCACATAATCTTTTACTCACATCTTTTAGCTGTCCTTTGAAATTTCCATATCGCTTACAATTGGCAAACACCATGGCATCCGGTCTTTTCTGGATGATTCCTATAGATCATAAGAAATACAGTTGTAAGCTTTGGAGAGTTTTTTGAATTAATTTAAATGTTTGCAAAAATCACTTACTTTATTCCATAGATTTTGAAAAATGAATCAGGGTTGTATCAATTATACGAATTCTAAGAATGCCTATTTTTTAATACACTGTATGTTATAATGTACTGTATTTCCCTATAATAATCACCCCTACGACAAAGAAATTCAAAGAGACAAACAAAATGAAAAACCCCCACAGATTAAAAGAATCAGTGATAACAATGGTCAAATACAACCAAGATAAATGAATAATATAAGTGATCCATTCAAATAAATTCACATACATACAAAGACGTTATTATTCATTGTAACGACTCGCTGTATTTATAGCGTAAACAATAAAAAGCCATTCATGACCAACCAACCCCCCACCCCCAAATAATCAAAACTTTTGAGATTCTGGCGCCATTTCCTGTATTTTAAGAGAGACACGTTTTTAGCCACTTACCTGTCAGAGGTCTGCTTTTGATTTCATTGTTCACTCGTCCTATCATTGTACCATTTTCGTACCTAAAATATACATCGTTCCATTGGGTGGGCTGCAAAAGAGATTAAATAGTTACTGCAGTGACTAGAACCTTGCACTACAGCGTGTTCAGAATTTTAAAAATCATATCCATTATCTCGCAGTATAAATTTACCATTTGAATTAAATATCTTTATTCATACGATTCATTACTGGCAGACATTCGTAGATATGATTATATTCCATTCATTTTCAATTACTGATATACCTGTAAAAATAAATACGTACGTTAATGTCAAAGGTCATGAAACGTTGACTTTCAATTTCGTATGTCTTTAAGAAGATGGTCGTGATGTTGGAGAAGCTGTTCAGAACAATGCCATATGATGGTTCATCTTCCCCCTCACAGTTGCTGACCAGTGTGTAGGGCTCTGCTCTGGGGCCAGGCTTGGGCTTGAATTTAAAGCTGATCTGTAACTTATCCCTGTAGTCGTAACTTTGGTATCTCCAAATGTACAAACGGTTGCTTCCGTCAAAGTACGCCGTGCCATCGGCTACGTCAACACCGTAGTAATCGACCGCGGCCCCGTTACCGGAAGTGTCACGCACGCCCCCTTGGAACTTAAGAGAGATGTCTGGTGTACAGACTCCGTCCCTCATTCTGCCCGCATTATATCCAACTACAACAAAAGATGGGAATTTACAGCCTTGTTACAGAAGTTTATGGTCAAATGACAAGTAAACTTTGATTTGCACGAGGATCTTATAAAATACGGCTTTTTAAGAAATATATGTGTATCATTTTATGTATTACCTGGCAGCATATTGGTGCAGCCGCAAGTTGTGACGTTGTAACCGGAACCAGGAGCACAGAGCCTTTGTTCCCACTTTCCATTAAGGTATTCTTCATACGTTGTTTCGTCCAATTTTCCTGCGGCTGTAAAATGGGCTCTCATGCGGCACTGAGTTTCGTGAAAAAATGTATATTCTTTCTCGTTTCTTTGGCTCCCTGGAATTACATTGGGATCTCTATCTACTATGCCCATTGCCATATCAAGCATTTCCGCGCCTTTGTCAGCCGTTGATTTGAGGTCAATAGCGTTTCCAAACTCCTGGAAATCTAGAACACCAGCATTATCCATAGGGTCCATATTCATATTGTCAGGCACCCGGAACTGCGAGTCAACTATCGGTTGTCTTGGGATAGACATTCCCATTGAGGGGACATTTCCCATGCCAGCATCGCCAACCTGAACAGAGCCCAAATTAGAGTTGAAAATTTGATTTACTGATTTAGACTGGGTACCAGGTGCGGGTTCTACCATTCGGTTTGAGTCGAAGGAAGGTATGTTATCAGCAAAATTAGAAGGAAGCCATTCTTTAACAACTTCCGATCCAGCCAATGAAAACTGGGGGTTACTTCCTCTTTGAACTGCCGGTGGTGGATCTAGAAATCCGCCAATCTGTTCTACTGGCTCCACAGGGATCTCCATTTGTCCCATAGTATCTTGGATTGCTGGTCCCATAGATTGGTCTATCGCTGCCATTTCTTGATTAGTTGGTCCCATAGGTTGGTTTGGGATCTCCATGGGCTGATCCAGAAATCCGATTGGTTGTTCCTGTAATCCTATGGGTTGTTCCTGTAATCCTATGGGTTGCTCGATTAGATCGACTGGTGGTTCGTTATTCAACACGTCCACCGGCCTTGGAGGAGTATCAACCATGTCCAGAAGACCCTGCTTCCTCTTCTTGGGCTTTGGCGGGGGGTTGGGGGGTAAAAGTCCTCCGGATGGATTTGGTTCCATCAGTAAAGATGGATCGTTTGCCATGTTGTCAAAATTTCCCCCTTAAAATGAAGAAGAGAGAACAAGATTAAGAAAATAAATAGATAATAAACGATAATCAAAGTATTTATAGGCAATCACTCAAAACTTGAAAATGCGATGGAATAATAAGTGCAATGTTGATAACAAGCTAGAGAATCCAACTCCATATACATGTTATATTAGACAAAATTGGTTAGTAGTTAAAACCCCGGTGATATGCGCTGGTGTTCTGAAACAAAGACTTTTCGAAACAGCTAAGGATTTTTCCTCTTTTTGTGCAAATACTAGTAATTGCTTTCAAAAAAGTCACATCTAAGGTGCAAACTGAAACATAATATTCTCTGAAACCGTAGAATTCTAAGCAAGAATGTCTGTTCGAACGCTCCTTCAAGCTCTTTCACCACAGTGCAGTGTTACCTTGACCGGGGCCAGCAGAGCCCGGACCTTGGGTGCCAATAACGTTTATAATAGTTGATTGCGCAGTCGTAAAGTCATCATTAACTGCACATGTGTATTCCCCACTATCAGACTCGCTAATACTTGGAAATCCGATAAAATTATCGTATATAATCAAATTAGAAAAGGTCGCATCGGATATAATGTCGCCATTTTTATACCACGTGACTCTGTCTCCCACATTCCATGGGACAGGGCAAACGAGATCGTAGAGTGTGCCCGCTGGAACCTGCACAACTTGTGTGCCTTCCGGTCCTGAAACAGGGATGTGTATTGATAGCAAAGAACAGTGCAGATGTGTAACAAAATTCTAATACTAGTAATGTCTGATTCAGGTCGCTAAAACATATGGGTTATTAGTTTAATCGGGCAATGAATGAGTCTTATTTGGGTCGATGTTACAGTACAATCTCGAGGAAGTTGAAATTTGACTTAATTAAATAATACAA
Source organism: Magallana gigas (assembly GCF_963853765.1). Taxonomy (NCBI): domain Eukaryota; kingdom Metazoa; phylum Mollusca; class Bivalvia; order Ostreida; family Ostreidae; genus Magallana; species Magallana gigas. Next base: position 9,699,404 of record NC_088860.1, on the reverse strand, counting down.
GTAAACAGTGTAGGTATAAAGTCAATCCTGTATTGTCTAATGACGTCATCATGGCCTGTATGGAATAGACAAGTCTAGATGTTCCAAAATTACATCACGTGTTCACTGTCGTGAGGAGGGGGTCAAAATTTCATGTCACGAATGTTTTAAATTACTCGGTAGTTAAAGAGAGAACACTGACATTGTGATTTATTTGTTATTAAAATTGAAACATACTTTATAAAATGACAAGCCTCTCATATAGCCTCTTTGTATTAAAATTCGTTAATTATTCCAGTCACATTATAAGTCGTGTTGTTATTTGGCTATTTGTTAATGTTCATGCGCTAAAGTTTTGAATATTTTTTTAACACTTGTACATGAATTGCGTTTTAATAAGAGTGGTTTTTTTTAGATTTCTTGTTGTTTCATTGTTCTCTTGAAACCGTAGAATTCTAAGCAAGAATGTCTGTTCGAACGCTCCTTCAAGCTCTTTCACCACAGTGCAGTGTTACCTTGACCGGGGCCAGCAGAGCCCGGACCTTGGGTGCCAATAACGTTTATAATAGTTGATTGCGCAGTCGTAAAGTCATCATTAACTGCACATGTGTATTCCCCACTATCAGACTCGCTAATACTTGGAAATCCGATAAAATCATCGTATATAATCAAATTAGAAAAGGTCGCATCGGATATAATGTCGCCATTTTTATACCACGTGACTCTGTCTCCCACATTCGATGGGACAGGGCAAACGAGAGCGTAGAATGTGCCCGCTGGAACCTGCACAACTTGTGTGCCTTCCGGTCCTGAAACAGGGATGTGTATTGATAGCAAAGAACAGTGCAGATGTGTAACAAAATTCTAATACTAGTAATGTCTGATTCAGGTCGCTAAAACATATGGGTTATTAGTTTAATCGGGCAATGAATGAGTCTTATTTGGGTCGATGTTACAGTACTATCTCGAGGAAGTTGAAATTTGACTTAATTAAATAATACAAGTAAACAGTGTTGGTATAAAGTCAATCCTGTATTGTCTAATGACGTCATCATGGCCTGATTGGAATAGACAAGTCTAGATGTTCCAAAATTACATCACGTGTTCACTGTCGTGAGGAGGGGGTCAAAATTTCATGTCACGAATGTTTTAAATTACTCGGTAGTTAAAGAGAGAACACTGACATTGTGATTTATTTGTTATTAAAATTGAAACATACTTTATAAAATGACAAGCCTCTCATATAGCCTCTTTGTATTAAAATTCGTTAATTATTCCAGTCACATTATAAGTCGTGTTGTTATTTGGCTATTTGTTAATGTTCATGCGCTAAAGTTTTGAATATTTTTTTTTAACACTTGTACATGAATTGCGTTTTAATAAGAGTGTTCTTTTTTTTTTAGATTTCTTGTTGTTTCATTGTTCTCTTTCATTTATTTATTGTATCAGAAAATGAAATAATATGCGTTTATCGCTCCCTACAGGGAAAAAAGTGAAAACATAGAGAAGTTGTCTTATAAAGCGTTTTGTTCCCTCAGTAATGTATTGTTAAACGTGACAGGCGTTGGAGACCTTCAGTTACAGTGATTTATTGAAACCTTATTGTTCCTAATTAGTATTATTCAAATTAGGCAATTAAAATTACGGATTGATCTGAAGGTATTGTCATAAATGCAATATATCTATCGAATCAGGGGCAGATGTCTTCACTTGTCAATCGTTTTCATGTGTGTCAAAGTCTGTCAAAATTCTATAAAATGTGTCAAACTTATGAGAGAAAAAAACTAATGGTTTCTGTAATAATCAAGCGAACGATTGTTTTGCATCTTTTATTAATTACGCCGCAAGACACAGAGTGGTATTGTGGCAAAGGCAATTTGAATACATCTTTTATTTATTACATGCCCTGCCTCTTTGTCTTAAGATGTTAGAAGGTATATTGCACTCATTGTCGTTTTCCAGAAAAAAAAATTATTATTCAAACTTATGAAAGTTAAGTTTGTAATTTTTCGCGACTGTCCTTAATGATTAACTGCACCTGTTCTTTCCAAGAATTAATACTCATATTTTTTTTCACTTAAGTCTAAACAATGAAAAAATGTTTAATTTAGCACACTTAGTGAATAGCAATGCGTGAGAAACTATTTCGGTGTGTAATGCGTTTATATATGCATGTGTATGCGTGCTGCTATGTGTGTACGTGTATTTTCAAACGTATGTGTATATACACTACATGTATATATACAACTTCTTGAATACCCTTTTAAATTATCGGTTATACAGAAAGATGATATGGCCTTGAACTTTTAAAGTCAATAGGTAAAAAAATAGTGAAATAAATGTCTACTTTTTTAAAAACGCAAATCGTTCCTTGAGCTTGAAAACGTAAACATCCCACAGGGTCAAATTAAATTTGCATATATAATGAATCTTTTGAGCGGAACTGTTAACAAATTTTTAATTCAAATAGATATATTGTCAATTTTGATCATCTGACCACATAGCTTTCTATATTATGTTTTTAATTTACATTTTGTGCTATCACAGGCGTAATGTTTCATTTTTCCCCACAGGAAATATAATATAAGAAAGTACTTTGAATAATGGCGAATCTTGTCTTGATTCTTAGTTATCTATGTATTACAATGGGGAATTGGAGATGAAAACATATAACATACAATATTATCATTTGAAGTAAGATATTAAGTATCACACAAATTTAAACCAAACAATAAATTAACAATTAATAATCAAGGATTATTCCTCGATGTAAAACGTAAATGAGTAATCAACAAATAAAGTCATACATTTTGAAAAATGACACGAGTGGCTTTTTTCCAAAAGGCCGTTTTGATTTATTATTTAGAGACTAAACATACAGTGTTAAAAAAACCCAATCTTTTACCATCAATATGAATTACGAATGAAAATATTTAACATTTTAGAACAAAAAATCATTAAAACAACTTTTTCCCTAGAAGAAAAATATTTAAAAATTTGAACCTTAGAGAACGATTACGAGCTTTAAAGCTCGTCAATAATTTAAGCATTTATTGAATTACCTTGTCCATAGGAGTATGATAAAAATCCGCAAAACAGAACTAGGAGTATCCCTCGCTTCATCTTTGGTTAAAGGAGTAGAGTCCGATTCCTGAGATATTCTCCGCTGACAACAGACCTGTAGAGACGGCTCGAGTCTCTTGCGTTGTGAATGACCGACTAGCGGCCTCAAAATATAAGTAATTTAGATCGTGTCATTCTAGCAGTGACAAGGTGCTTAAAATTCAACCATAGGGCGTGTTCAGAGATTTGCATTTGAATAATATGATAACCATCTTAAAACAATGGTAATTCTTTGCCGACAACTTAATAAAGTTGATTAAGACGCATGCTAATTATTCGCTGTAATGCGTACTAAATGCGTGGTGATTGGGGTGTTCGTACGGAACATGTAACTTGTCTTTGAGGTTTCCTGTCACAGCGTCATTTCTAACTTTTTTGCAACAAATAGTCAAATTGTCATCGACCTCAACAGGATTTCGATGACATGTTATAGGTATATTTACATACTGTGTAGGATAAATAAACAGATTCAAGGATGTTTGGGCCACTGCCGCCCCTATAAGAAATAGTCTTATTTTGTTTTTTTAATTTTATGAATGAGACAATTCTTACGTGTATTCATTAATATATTCAGCAAAAAGGAAAACAAAGAGATTGATATACGTAAAAAGAGTTTAATGAGACTAACAGTCGATATAGGTTGACGAAATGATAAAAAAGAAACAAACCCAGCATCAACAATAGATAGATTTTTTTGTCACAGTGATTTCCGATTGCGTGTACCATAGAAAGTTACTGGCTGTATGGTCAACAAATTAACCATCAGATCTACCTTAATTCATTATACTAAATTCTAAAGTATGATTTGTTCAGCTATAAACTATTATTAAGTAAGGAAAAATAAATAAATTTTACATTTTAAATTCGGGTATTTTACTATATCTTTAGATAAAGGTCTAAAAATAGCATTCACGTGTGCACGGCTGTTATAATTTTGTAAATTTATATTCCTTATAATCTACAAGTTTTACACAATTTTACTCATTTTATTATTGTCTACATTGTCCGATATATTTTCATCGTCAAATGAAATTTTCTATTCAAATAATCACTAAAGGCGGTCATAACAGACATTGATGTAAAAGTTAGAAACTATTACATAAACATGTATGTACATGTAAGTATACATGTACCTATTTTCAAACACAAGATACTCTCGTTCCACCGTTTATCGGTTTTGTACAAAACTTTTTTTAAGTTCACGAAATACATGTATTCAAACACGGGCAAGTTTACTTAAAACTACTAAGATCGTAATTTTTTTTACAGCATAAAAAATAGTTGTACAAAAACAGTCGAATTGCTAATGAAACATTGTCATGTCTGGTGAGGAAAGTTCAGTAGATATGTTAATTTATATCGATAATATATTCGGCTCATGTTTAAAACGCGTAAATTGTTTTTCTGAAGTAAAAAAAAACTACAAGAAACCTGACAGATCTCAGTTGCCATTCTAAAAGTTAAGTCATAGTTGGCATTAAAACTAATGCATTTTGTGCAAGATTTATGTCTGTCCAATACTCCTTTGCCATTAGTAAGCGTTAAATAGAAAGGTATTTTTGCTTTATATTTTATGTCTTTCGTTGAAGAGTTGCCGTAAATTCTCCGTCTATTTCCAGCTTATAATCGTCATTATCACGTTAAGGAGCCTGTCTTATGTTCCACCTATAATAATGACACTTTAACAGGCATGGCTAGGTTTACAATGGATTTATTATACATCTATCTTTCGCAACACAGATTTTTTCAACGCGGTTTAAAGTCTACATTGCCACGTATTATCGTCGACTTCTATTCACATTCGAGGATCTGGGTACACCCCTCCCCATAAAAATAAAATGTCAATTTCCAAAGCAAAGTTATTGGAAATAGGCCTCGCACCCCCTCCCTCTCCCATCATCACAAATATCCCTTGGACCCCCCCCCCCCCCCCCACCCCCTTCGGATAATGTTTTGGATCCGCGCATGTATATTACAAAAACCAATGGCCACAATGTAACACATATAGTCAGTCGTGCATCAACTTGCAGTAGTCATTACGTGAAACATAATGACAAAATTAAATAAATTATCATTAATAACCAACGAAAATTAAACTCAAAACCACTGAGTGTCAATACTCTTTAGCCCCGAGAGAATTAATCTGAAACAAAAAATGCGCATAATTCAATTTCACGAAACCGGCAGTAATATTAATGACAATTTTTCATTTAAATTTCATTTAAATAGTTATGCCTTGATTTAAATGATTCGGCGAACAAACTCAAAAATGCTAGTTTCTCAATGCTTTTCATATATATACAACAAAAGCGATATGATTTCTATTTTCCAGAAACAGTTGCAAATTTAATGTATTGCAAAAGGCTGGAGGTCTGCATTGTATGTAAAAACTCCATACAAGGTATACAACGCTGTGTTTGGTTTGCTTGTTTGGATTTTAAAAAAAAGATATTTACGCAGTTGTAATTAACCAGTATATTAAACTTTTGAGTAAAAAATTCACCAGCGTACAGAAAAATGCGCATAAAGCCAAGTCGAATTTAATTCATACATGTACATCTAGGGAAAGTGCATACAGCAAGGTCTTGTTGGCATCATAGACTTTAGTACAAAATTAATATACATTAAAATCTTCTTTCTTTTTTTTTTAAATGCCATTTTTTTTTTTTCTCCCTCTTTTTATTTATCCTCCTTTTATCGACATGATGGAGTAACATCTTAGTGAAATACATGTAAATTTTCATTGTATTTTTTTCTCACATTATTATCTTAAAACATTTTGTGTGACAATGCAGTCTCTAATTTAAACATATTCTATTGAATAAATTCGATAGGATTGGACAGAATATCTGTACTAAATGAAATAATTAGGCACGGTGCCTATGATTATAAGAACTTTCCATTGATACAAATATGAGACTCGTGCACGTGGTGTGTGTACGCATATTTTGCTTAAATCTCTTCGAGAATTTAACTGAAATACTGTCCCATGACGACAGTAGATATTTGGGAAGGGACTGACCGGTTGGCAACCGGATCATTATGACAATGAGCAGGTTTTACATTGTGACTAGTGGGTGGCTGGTGATCTTTTGAAATCCGGGGAAGATCAGTGATTAAAACCACCCCCTGATGAGTGTGTAAGGAGAAGGGGGGTGGTTTTAATCAGACTGTTTCCAGAGGCTTGTTGAACACCATAGTGTATAGTTTTTGCTATAAAAAATGAGAACGTCATGTACCCAATACTTGTACTTATAAATGGACTGCCCATAGAGAAGGGCATATTTTACGCTCTCTCTCTCTCTCTCTCTCTCTCTCTCTCTCTCTCTCTCTCTCTCTCAATAAATAAATAAATTCCTCACTCAAGGAACCACTCCCCCTCCATCTCAAACCGTCTATCTTGTCAACAGACCGCTTTTAAATATAATGGCAGCAACCGTTTGAACAATGACCTCCGATATACGACTTAGCGCGATTAATAAATGAGAACTATTTTAATTTATGGATTTTTTTTTTGGCGCTATATAGAAAAAATGTCATGTACACACGCAAACAGTTTGTAAGAAAAATCGCTGGTCATAAATGGTATATATTATACATAAATCATGGTTTCTGTTTTTTTTATTAAAATGTCTGGCGATCATAAATCAGAGATTCTCATTCCACAACTGACGTAATTAAAATGTCTTACTTTAATTGTAAATATTTTGACGAAACACAGTTTGAGGTAGTGTTCTTCTGACATATTTTGATTTTTTGATAAAAATATACATCATAATGCATATTTTTAATGCTAAAATTAAAATTTGTCAGAAGGACAGTAGCTCACTAAATCAAGATATGCATTTTAAGATACAACGCCACAAGATGGTGTTTAATTGTTTTGTTAAATTGTTTGAATCAATCGACTTGGTTGAATATCACCACAGCTAAGTGGGTAAGGTATCGGGCTTGTGGACCGCAAATCACGAGTTCGAATCCACATTGCACCGCTTTTTCTAGTTGAATAATTTTTTTTGAAAATAATACATTTTATCCAAAATTGCATATTTTTGTTATTTGACTGATATATTTCTTAAGCATCTATATCATGTTATGATGTACATGCTGTCTTTCAGGAATCAGGTAACTTTCTGGTGATTTGAGAAACTATTTCAAGGCGCAGTGAACCACCTTGCGATACCGTCGTGTTATTGGTGCACTGCATAGTAAATTATTTTGTATAAAACATAAACAAAACCCTGCAGTTATTTCTGTGCTTTATTAATTAATCAATAAATGTAGTAAATAAAATTATTCAATATCTTACGTTACGTACTTCTTTGAACTCCTGCGCCCAAGAGCTCATCCACATCCCCATCGAAGCTTGCAGTCGAAATTCAGAATATTTCTGTAATCTGTCTTGATGATTATACATGTATTAACGATTTTCGATGTTATATGATTGATTTTTATCCAATGCAGTGGCGTTTGAAGCAAATTGAAGTGGGTGGGTGGGAGGCTATCCTAATCATCAGAAATCTTGACAAGAAAAAAAAAATCCACCAAAATCTCATGAAAATTCGTGGTGGGGGGGGGGGGTGGGGTGGTATACCTATGCCTCAAAATTTCAATATCACTATTAATATTTCAATCTTTTTTAAGGTAAATTTTGTTTAAGAACAGTTTTGTTTGCTGCGAGAAAAAGTTGGGGGGGGGGGGGGGGGCTGAAGCCTCCCTGATGCTATATGTTCCTTTAAGTGTTAGGTCTTACTTTGCCAAAAAGAAAGGGGGATATAAATATCTTACAAAATATTTATCCAAAGATAAAATTAAAAAAAATATATAAGGAATCATTTTTTGAGTATTATGAGGTGATAATTTCGGTCGGGGCGTGATCAAATCCAATAAAGCCCGAGGGCTTTATGTTAGATTTGATCATGCCCCGACCGAAATTATCACCTCATAATATTCAAAGAATGATTCCTTATTACTTATACTTATATAATTTTAAGCCATATTACGATTAAATATTTAAATATGAATAAGCAAACCCCGCTGGCGCCTCAATTTGGCGTCATTTGTATTATGGGTTATATTGTACAAAATCGATACGTAGTGTTGTCAGAGTCAAAGACACTGGAAAATGTAAATATATAATTATAATGGTTGGAATATATTTCATTGCATCGACTTTTCCTGCCTAAACAATATGAAAAATAAATTGACTGTAGGCCTAATTAAAAGACGCGCCGCAGTTCTTAATCAAATTAACAATTTGACAAACAAATGTGGAAAAAATTACTACAAAGAATCATTTAACTTATAGCAGATAATTAATTATTTAATTAATGTTGTAAATGTTGTCTGATGTATGGCTTCGTCTAAAATGTGCAAGTCCCGCGCACCTCCTTTCCCTAAAGAGCTCTTCCGGGAACATGGTCTACTGCTATGCGTATGGTTGCACTCATCGAAGTGATAATAACAAATCGAATTGTCATTTATTTCGATTTCCAACTGATGAAAAAGTAAGAAGAAAATGGATAGATCTCTGCAGGTATGTTGACTTGAGTTTGATTTGCAAGAAGTATAAGGCTACGCCCATTAATACACGGAGGAAATTCGAACTTATAACTAAATACATTTGTCATGTTTGTAATTTATATATACTTATATTACTTCTTGAAACAAATCAGTATATTTTGCAGGTTAAGATTAATTAATCCTAAGTTCTTACAATTCCGTGTTTTTATCACATTTTTAATTCGAAATTCCTCTATGGTGAATATACATGGAAGTAAACCAGAGACAGCTGAGAGACATGAATAACGTGTTATTTACGTCTCTGGTAAAACATACTGACTCAGTCACCTGTACTCATATTATCTCAGACAGCTGTTAGACTCGACCTTGAATCCATGGATATTATTTTATCAATTATCTGATTTAGACGTGCTGATCGGAAATGGAACAACGGAGACAGGATATGTAGTTGCCACTTCAAAGATGGCTGCAAGGAAAATGGTCCTACAATATTTACTTACTATAAACTAAACACTCGAAAGAGGTTTGTATACTGTCTTAATTTATCTGATTTTTCATTTGGGTGATATTAATAAAGTGACTTTCCATATTAAAAATATGACAAAATTGCAGGAAAAAGTTGAAAGAAATTGAGGTTCCAGCTTTGGTGGAAACAAGTACATGTATCACTGTTGCTGGTACATGTACATCTGGTACTTGTACAGATCAGTCAGACAGAAATCCAGCCCTGGACCACACCTACTTTCATCCCTGTCCATTTTTCCAGTGTGCCTCCAGGACAATTGATTTTCATTGTAAGAGTTTCAACATTTTTTTCTAGTTTCTAAATGGTAACAGAAAAAAGGAACTCTAATTTCTTCTTAACATTACTTTTACTTGTTGTTTCCATTTATATAATAGTGTTGTGTTGTGCATGTACTATGCCTAAATAGTAGTCAGGGTTTGATACATAGTGCACGAGCCGGAGGCGAGTGCACTATGTATCAAACCCTGACTACTATTTAGGCATAGTACATGCACAACACAACACTATTGTTATTATTATGCCGACTGTTGAATATAGTAATGTGCTTTGCTATAAGTAGCTGTGACGTTCGAGTGTTGACAAGTTCCTAAAAATTATCACCGGAAAAGCAAGAGTTTGTTGTTGTTTTTTTTCAAATTAATCAATTGATTTGATTGTTTATTTAATCAATAAGTTGTTGTACAATAAAAAGTCAACAAAGATTTATGTTCCTTTCAAGAAATGAGAGACGTTTAGCCTTACCGAGAAAACTTGAAATGTTTAGCAGACGAAATCTCATTGAATTTTTTTTCTTGTACATTCTTTATCAAGCGTCATTTAAAAAAGCGTTTTTGTGATTATCATGTAGAATTTCTTTAAAAAATGTTCAATCAATTTGTTCAAAAGTTTATAAGAAACTTTAACTTTAAAATTACCGTCAATAATGAAGTGTTTTTGGAAAAATGAATAATTTTAATTGCTTGATGTCAGTCGTATATATCTACGTTATATATATATAAATACCATTACTTATATTAACGGCTAATTCAGCGTAGCGGTAACGCGTTGGACTTCAAGGTGGAATGATTTTAGCGTCGTGAGTTCGGATCCTGCTATCGGCGCTTGAAAGATTTTCATTGAAAACATTTGCCGTGCTCTATTTCGGCATAGTATGCTTACGCTATATAAATCCTTTGATACTATGTGAAAATTGATGAGTATTGAATATATAGTGACAAACTGACAGAAGGCATAATAATATTTGTTATTTATAATTACCATCATTGTTTTTGAACAGCAAAAATAAAAGAACTAGAAGATGAGATTCAACGCTTAGAACTAGAAGTGGTCAGATTGCAGAATACTGGGCATGCAATGTCTATTGATGCCATTAAAAATGACCAAGAAAAAGTGAGAGGGAGAGAGATATTTGACAATTCAGTATTGTGCTTATATCTTTTTAATGTAATGTAACAAGAAATTTTAGTCTGTCCCAAGATATTTATGCTGCACATTTGGACGATTTTTAATAAAAATACACATACCTCTGAAATAAGTGCAATTGAAATCGATGAAAGGGAAAATTTCCAAGATAATTTCATTGACACATTATTATCTTTCACTCGGAAAAATTCACAGGAACGAAAACAGATTCCTTACAGAGATTTATAATGGGGAATGTTTACATCTTATCTCCATTCGAAATACACTCGGAATACATCATGCAATTTTTCTACGTTATCATCCAGGCTTGCTGCAATACAAAATCTGCTTAGACATCACATTTTAAGCATTGTATTGAAACCTGATAAGCTAACATGGGCATTTCGACTGAGAAATCTTGGAAATTTTTCATACTTTTGAATGAACATCATTTGAATCCTGAGGTATTTATAAATATCAAGCAATTAAGCCAAATGTGAATCCAGGATATCTTGGGACAGAGTATAAATTAAACTACATGCAGCAGCATAAAATCACAGAAATATATGAATATTTTTAAAATCAATTAAATAAGAAAACTGTGGTTTAAGTTGTGTTACCAACATTCATAGTAATTTTTATCTTAATTTTAGATGCTGATGTACACATCTTTTCCATATAATGTCTTTAAAATCATTGTTGGAGCACTTCAAAGATTTCAACAAGCAGGATGGAGTGTCACAAATGTGAGTCTGGAAAATCAGGTTCTTATAACTCTTATGAAACTACGGTTAAATTTGAGAGACCTGGACTTGGCAGACAGATTTTGTATGAGCAGGGCTACAGTCTCCAACATTGTAAACACAATCATAAGTGCAATGCATGAAATCTTTTACAAGGGTATCATGGTTAGAATGTGCATGCCCAGTCAACTTATGTACAAGGTTTCCATGCCTAAATCATTTGAAGATTTTGGATCTGCAAAAACATCCATCGATTGTACACAGACAACCAAGGATAAGCCATCAGACTTTTATCAACAGGGTGCCTCTTTCAGTAACAACAAAAGCCAGCATACCATGAAAGCTTCGACTGCTGTGAATGTGTCATCTCTTTATCCTGGATATGTGTCGGAGGCAAATATTGTTGAACATTCCCATTTTCCAGATTACCTTGCTCCAGTTGATTTAATCCCTGCTGACATAGAAGACCAAATGCCATCTGGTGTTCATATTGAAATACCTCCATTTTTGGTAAACAAGACCCATTTTACTTGGAAAGAATCTGAACTGTGTTACAAAATTGCTCGACACAGAATGCATGTTGAAAGAGAAAAAGAGGATTTTAAGAAATACCAAATCTTAAACCACATTCCAGCTAACTACCAACCATTGTCTACCAAAATAATGCAACTGTGTGCTTGTCTTGTAAATCGTCAAGCACCTTTGCTCAAAGAGATTGTTTAAAACCTTTTGTCACTGTAAGGTGAGAGGCTGTGAAACTCATGGCTGACATTTTGTCTTAGATTTTACACTTTTATTCCTTGTTAAACATTCATTTTCTGTTTTAATATAATGATTGGACTTGTATATTTCATGTTTCTTCTCACATGGCATTGAAAAAGTGAATAAAATTTTATTGTTTCATTGCGACCATGCAAGTATATATACTATACAAATATTGACTGGGGTTGAGGGCAACATTGATTATATTAGCCCCCGAGGGACGAAATATTGCCCGACGCGAAGCGGAGGGCAATATTTTCGTCCCAAGGGGGCTAATATAATCAATGTTGCCCGAAAACACAGTCAACATTTGTTTTGTTATATGAAGAAACAAACCAAAATTAAGAAAGTAATTGAAAACAGATCGCCGTAATTTTCTCGGCTCAACGAATTCACGAATTCATTCTGTGCAAAGTTTATTTCCAAAATATCCTCAGCATCAAACTGATGATATTCCGCCGACCGAAAGAATTAATATACAGATGTTCTACCTGATTTTAGTTCACAGTAATTCGCAATTCCTTACATCCGTTATGATAGCAAACCGTTGCATTGCGCGTCCGTTGTTAACTTGCCTTGACTGACTGTCTATTATGAAGTCACCTTGTTTTTGAGTCGCGAAGAGTTATTTACGTCATCGTTTACGAATCAACTAATCAGAGGCGATTATTTGAAATAGAGGGAATGTTCTCTAGATATTATTCCTAACCGGTCAATATCAAAAAAGTATTGACCGGTCAATATTTTTCGGACGAGCTAATATTACAATTATTGACTATTTGTCTATATAGAGTTATATAGTGAGAATATACTACTGAATATAACAATACAATATGTTAAATGTACACCCACACAGGTAAGACCTGTACAGGGAAATATTTTAATCTTTTAAGAGATGTGCAGCTGTAGAAACAGGGGCCCTCTTTGCCTCTTGCGTTAAGCTTTAGGGACGGTGTTGTTTCAAATTCCGTAAACATATCTTTTGCAAGTTATATTTGTAATTTACTAAATGGACTGGTTTAATCCTATTTTGTTGTTGCCAAGCTAAAAACAATTGTTTACACTTAAATTAATTTATGTTTGATTGTACATGTTTTTTCATGTGTTACCTGCAAGATCTATTACTAGTATTCATAATTATCCAAGTTCAAGGTTATCACTAACATGACTAAATAAATGTTGCACTTATCGAAAAGACCCAGCCGGAGATCCAGTTCCAGTTCATATTTATTCAATGTAAATGCTAACTCTTTCTATGTCCATTTTCTGCACCTTTCTTTCCTGCATATGTATGATGTACTTAATATCTGTTACCAAACAAAAAGTTTATATTAACATCATTCTTTTTAATAATTCAGTTAATAAATTGATTATAAAAAGTTAATAAATTTCAATTAATTACTGTTAATGTACTTAAGTACGTCAGCTAAAAGATACAGCTAAATCGTCTCCTGTGAGACTTTTGAGTCAGAGAAGGTAAATTTACTTAAAAGGGTATTGGGTGGGAACCTACATTTGTATCTGGTTTGTTGTTTATTTTTGTTGACAAAAAAATGTTGGTCTAGTGAATGTTATCCAAATTTAAATATACACATCATAATGATGATAAAAGTGTTGAGGTTATGTATTAATACAGTATCTCCTTCTCGCGGATACAGACCTTATTTGTACCCCGCCCAAAACTTACTAGATTGGCCTATAACTCTTATCCATGTAGAAAATTGTATTTCATGGATGGATACAATAGTACATTATTTAAGATGCTGGGAACAGGTCTAAAAGTTTTCACTCGGCATCAAAACAGGTCAATAAAGGATCAACAAATTCAGAGATTTTCCTCCTCACTAGATTATTTCCTACAATGAATCATTTCTCAATATCCACAAAATATAAAGTAAAAACAAATATCAATTTAATGATAATGAATACAATGTGCATTTCAAGGGGATATAATTAGGAATTATTGATAATTTTTGAGAAATTTTTAAAAATCTTCTCACAAACCATTTGGCCAGGAAAGCAGAAACTTGTGTAGAAGCATTCTCTGATAGTGTACATTCAAAGTTGTGAAAATCATAACCCCAGGTGTTAGTGTGGGGTTACAAGGGGGGTTCAACTTTTACATAGCAATATATAGTATAAATATTTAAACATCTTCTTCTCAGAAAATAATCAGCCGGGAACGCTGAAACTTGTTGTGAAGCATCCTCAGGTAGTGTTAATTCAGAGATTTGAAAATCATGACCCCTGGGGTAGGGTAGGGCCACAATGGTGGTGGTGGGGGGGGGGGGGGGGGGGGGGGTTCAATCTTTAAAATTTATCTTTTCAGAAACTAATCAGCCAGGAAAGATTAAATTTATCTAATAGCATCCTCAGGTAGTGTAGATTCAAAGTTGTGAAAATCATGATCCTCAGGGGCATAGTGGGGCCACAATGGGGGTTTAACTTTTAAATAGGAATATATAGAGTAAATACTTCAAAAATCCTCCCATAAACTAATCAGTTGGGAAAGCTGAAACTTGAGTGGAAGTATCCTCAAGTAGGATATTAATAGATTCAAGGTTTGTTTAAATCATGATCCCACAGGGTAGGATGGTGTCACAACATTGGCAGGGGAAGCAAACATTTGTACATAATAATTTAAAGAGAAAAATCTTTAAAAAAATCTTTTTCTAAAACCCTTTGCCTTCAAAAGCTGTAACTTTACTGAAAGCAACCTCAGATAATGTAGAACAAATTCTTTCAAATCAAAATCTTGAGAAGTAGGGTGGGGCTAAATTGGGGATCCAATATTACAAAGGAACATTTTAACTATACATGTATTCACAAAAACTGAAATGTTATAATATATCGTTTTACTAAGATCTATATGCAAGCATTTTGACATGTTGCTGATTATATACAACCATTTAAAATTTGACCCCTAGCCCCTAGGCGATTGTTGGGTCTCGCAGGGTTTGATTTAGGTCTATATCTTATATATTAACAATTGTTAAGGATCTTTTTGAGAATTGCAATGCTCAACCGTTGATATGACTATAAAATCATGTTAGAAATGGGATTTGATTGTAAACATGAGAATATCTTGGGTGAAAAAAAAAAAGATTTTTATTTATACAGGATCTACATGTATTATACTACATTGTCCAGATAGTTTGTATTATTACTACATAAAGATGGTATGGGACATCTGTCGATATTAATGTGGATTAAAGTAGATTATAATTGAAATACTTTCACCAGTTTAGAATTGACAAATTTTACAATATTTAACCAAAAATTAGCTTAAATAATTACTTGGAGAAAAAAAATTGTAAAACCCCCAGCGGGATTCGAACTCATGACCTACAGATTCGTAGTAAACCCTCTAAACCACTGCACTACACTGATAGCTGACAAAATTGGGAAAGAAACTACTTGTATACGGGTAATTACACTTGATTTGATTGTTTTTTTCGATAAACAATATGTCACAACATGGAAGTGTCCCAAACCACCTCAAGCAGATTTTATCATACCTATTGCTCCTCAGGTTAGCCATGTGGCCCATGGGCCTCTTGTTAATTTGTCTTAAGTTACAAGGTTTACATAGTCTATCTACACTATCAATTCCCTCAAATCTACCCTCTTCGATACATAGTTTGTGTAAGGAACACCTAAAAGAAGCTTATGCCTGTTTTAAGAGGCACATGTAGCTTAGGAAAGAGAGGTAACTCTCACATGCAAGTTGTTTTTAAACATAACATAGAAAGCACACTTTGGTGAATTTGCTTACTGTGAGTTCCATTCCTGTAGGACGCAGTCTCTCATTCTTTAGTTCAATTCCGACAGAAAGACCTTTGGATCTCCAGGTCCACCACTTAACCAAACGTCCCCAAAGCAAGGTGATTTAAGACCGATTTCAGTTTATAGACCTAGTTTCGAGTTGAACGACTGCTGCACAAACCCAAATTTTAAAAGATCTCAGAACACTCTCATGGATATCTTGAAGTTTCCATATTTAGTATTTTCAGCCAGTATTTCACTGGTTTTATGTATATGACATAAAGAGGTACTCTTCCACATTCTCCACTAGCCATTACGTTAGTGGCTTTTCTGTTTATTCGTAATATCCATATACAGAAGTCACTCTGTACAGCTTCAGTCTCTTCGTTGATATCAGTTCCCCCGACTTCTGCTCCATATGTTAGAATAGGAACAATAATACTGTCTAAAAGGTTAAAGCACACTCTAGGTTCACAGTTATTCAGGATTTTCAATGAGTGTTTTAACATATGGAATGCTTTTCGTGCCCGTAATGCAAGTGACATACAGCACATAGACAGACAGATGGACGCCGAACGAAATGTGATCAGAAAAGCTTACTTGAGATTTCCGCTCAGGTGAGCTAAAAGCTCATCATTTTGGTCTTCCCAGTGTAAAAGGAATAACTATAATGACATCAATAATAAATTAAACAACCTGTTCAGTGTTTTACTCCTTTATTTTAGTCCTGTCAACACCATTGCAATAATAAATAGTACTAGTAAACAAACATGCAGATATGTATAGAGGCATGCAGTTTATCAAAATACATGTCTACAGATGATCAAAACCTGCCAATGTTTTACCAGTCAGGGTTGTCTCTTAAAATTGAAGAAGGAAGAAATAAAAAAGTAGAAGGGGGTCTGGGGGTCTTGCTTATAGCTAGATTGTGTTTGAAATGCAATAATAGCTTGGTAATTAGGGCATTAGGGAGAGGGCAATTCCCCGCTTCCCATGTCTTGGAGACAACCCTGACCAGTGGTATTGAAGTTCAAGAAGACTGGCATATAAGGCGAGCAACAAAATGTATTAGGATGAATAAAATACTAAAAAATAAAGATACAAATATATCTGATAACTCTTTTTAAAATTCTTTACAATATTTGTAATATATGTATATAGATTTGAACTTCATAAAGTATATACATGTATTATTTTTTTAGAAATCCAAAGATTTTTATTTCATAGAGTTGGTTTGGGCTCCATATTACATACTAATTTCAATTAACAACATGGGGCCCTTCAGCCATATTGCTAACCTGAGCAACAATAAATATAATAAAATCAGCTTAATGGAATCAAGCCCCTTTTAAAACAGGATGATGTCATGAATAGTCATACCACATATTGAGCATCGCATTTCTAAAGATCTTTAACAAATAACCCATTATTAAGCCCAAGAATTGTTATGGGGCCACAGTCTAAACAATTAAGAATCAATACTATGTAAAAATGTTTTCACACAAGTAATGCCACATTTAAAAACATTTAAGCCTTTGAAAATAATTTTCATATAGAATTTGAATAAATCTTTATGTAATAACTGAAATAACACAGGGGTTAGGGCCAAAGATAACTATACAGGTATGTGCTTTTTAGTTTAAGAGTTTTACCTGGTATATTGTTCACAAATAGTTATAAACAGATTCAAAATAACAAAATTAAATTTGAAATAAATCCAATTGGCATTTGTGCCATCTTATTCTCACATATTCTTGATTATCGATATCGACGATATGATAAGCACTCAGTCACAATTTAATATTACAATAAGTTATAAGCAAGATACAGGGCTCACAATTCTTTGTCATGTAAACAAGGCTTGTGCCCTTTTTTTGTTTACATGGGTTCTATATACCAGTAAAAAACTTTTTCAAGCTGTTTTTCTATCTTTTAATTCATTTTAAGCATAAATAAACAGTTCCCAACGTTTAACACATTCATTTTAGGTCTAAAACTGGAATTTTCACTTCAACATTCAAATGTAAACAAAAGCTTTGTTAACACTGCAAGGAACTATAAGCTAGGTAACTCACTGATAACTCAAAGAATGACACTCAAATTTTGGTTGCCAATTAAAACATGCAGATAGCTAGTACATATGTAAATAAAACTACTACAATGCCCTGCAAATTAAACCTGGATCAACTGCATTAAAATAAACAATAAAATGCTTTTACTGGAATTTCATGTGGGTATGAAGATATCATATAAATGAACCAGGTAATATACATGTATATATTTAATATATATATAAATCACATTTACATTTCAATTACATTATTTATCTTGGATTGTATTAGAAATAAAATTGATATTCAATAAGTTAATCAATGCTTTTAAAATACATTAGTGATGTGGATATAAATGCATGGGTAGATAATTCTTAAACTGGTTAGAACTGGATAGTATATATTTCAGTTTCATCAATTTCTATTGGAGTGATTGGAGTGGAATCCAAACCTTTTTTAGGGGACAAGAGGGGAGGTGCTATTATTACTTTCCATTCTAGAATAACTTTGTGGTGCCTGTGCCCCAGGATTTTCAACAACAAATGTACTATAACTGTTTTTGCTTTGTACTTCACTGGCAGAACTTTTTTTGGGTAACCTTTTCAAAAGTTTTCTTTTGATTTTGGCATCCTCTTTGTGTTTAATATCAATGGAGTAGAACTTTTTCTCCTGCTTATCTTTGGCATAAGTGTATTCATGACAGCTTTGATGAACATACAAAATTGTTGTATAACATGGCAGGATTCCAGATTTCCCCTTCACAGCATCACATTTTAGCAGATTGTGGAATCTGTTCTTGTATGATTCATCCTGTGCAAGGGACCTCACATCTACCACAATTAATATAGCAACACATGTTTTTGCTTCTTCACTGAATCCTTCTAATATGTCTAAAGTGAAAAAAAGAGAGGAAAAAAACAAAATAAAAAACCATGATTTTACAAAAAGGAAGAATAATCTGACTTCACATGTGAAACTAAATAGGAGTAAAGGGCACTGTTATGAATCTTAGAAGATTATATTAGTTACTTCTGAGGTAGAGTTTGTCATATTATAATTAAGTAAAGGGGGCCGGTCGGGGCATTCCATCTGAATTCAGTTCTCTACATGTGCATTTAAGGAAAATGTTTGCTGTTGGGAAAAAAGGGGTCCCCCTCCCCCACATACACCAGCCATTTTATTAGTTCCTTTTGAGGTAGAGTATGTCGTGTTATAATTAAGTAAAGGGGGGACCCCCCCCCCCCAAACACACACACACACCAATGCTACTTGCTTGCCTGAAGTATAAACATAAAAGATAACTTGTTAAAAATTTTTGTTACTAATGTCAAAATGCATACATTATTCTATGAATAGTTTTACATCCTTCATATAGCCCTAATTTTGGTCTGGAGGTCAATTTAAGATTTTAACACATTAAAGTGAACAGAATATGAAATAGCTTAATTTTCTTCTCCTTTTCTAGACTTTTTTTGGTTGATCTTGAGAGGAATTTATGACTCCAATTCTACTTTCGGTTTTTTTGTTTTGTTTTATTTTTTAAGAAATCTTTCCCTTTTAAAAAGTTGCAGCCCTATATTTAAGCAATTCTGATTCACATACACCTATGGATGTTATTTTTTGTCAAAATTGATTGAATTAAATTGGTCCTCGATCTGGCTCTAAAATTGGGAAGACTGAAAGAAAATCTAGAAAGTTTACAGACAAATAAACAAAAATGTGTAAGACAAATGATGATCAGTATAAAAGCTACAAGAGTTAAAAGCTCAGATAAGCTTAATAAAACTTACTCTGTCCAGGTTTAACATCATGTATGGTGGCAGTAACATAATCTTCTAGCAGTTTTTCCAAGAGAGGTAACTCTTCCTTCCAATCTTCATCATTAAAAGTATAGACCATCACTTTTCTGTTCTTCTCTGCAGGAATTCAATTGTTAAAGGTATATATATTATATATGCAGTTTGAAATGAAAATTTTAATAGAAAGAAATGTTTGCATTTTTCAATTCAGCTACAAAAGTTATAAACTTTCTGAAAATTATACAGTTTAAATCAAACGCATTTAAAAGTATTAAATATAAATTCTAAATAATTTATTTACTGACCAGGTCGGTCAGTAAACGCCTAACTTTGAAGTATTCATAAACACGTGATGCGACAAGCTAATTTTAGAATGTACACAAGATGTCAACGCGATAATGTAGTTGGTCCGATAGAAGTGGAATAATGTGTTTGCATGGAGAGGAAAGAAAATAAGAGGCCAATATGCCCAAACGGTCACTCGAGTGCTTTTTTCTTTTGGGGGGGGGGGGGGGGGGGGGGGGGGGGGGTTTAACTAAATTATTATTGAACACTGATATATATTTAAGTATTTATAAATTTTTAAAAATTTATACAATCAAATTACTGGTTTTTTTAGGCATATTGTTTAAACTACCGACACATACACTTTTCTCTGGCACACTGTTTAATGATTTATCACCACAAAAATCGATCTGTATGAATAGATATGAAAAATAAGAATGGTTATAGAAGGTAAGGATATCCTAACTTAAGATGTTCCTAAGTTACCGTCGAGCTACATCTTAAGACGTGTTTTAAGTTGATCTTAGGAAGTTCCTAACTTTTTTTCTAAGTCATATCTTAGGAACACACTTAGGTCATATCTTAGGAAAGTTTCCTGACAGATTTTTTAGTTTTCCGCCAAAATTATAGGCTTCATAGTTCTTTTTGAAAGATTTCAGGCAGGGAGGTGGTCGTCATTACAAATTTATAATTTTTCTACTCCAGAATGAAACCTAATTAATTAAATGCATATATGAGACTCCTCGACAAGTTTGCGTATGGGTTATATGCTACTCAGGTAACCGTTAAGGCCAATTGGCCTCTTGTTTACAAATATATATGGTAGTCGAGAAGATGAATTTCTAAGATTTCATAGATTTTTACTATATGGTTATATTGGCCCCACCCTAGAGCCTGACCCAGGGGCCATGAATTTCAAAATTTTGAAAGAGGGCTTCATGGACATCATAACCATGCAATAAGTTTTTAACAAATATATATGGGAGTAGAGAGGAAGATTTTCTAAGAATTAATACATTTTAACTACATGGCCATATTGGCCTCACCCTAGAGCCTGAACCCCTGACCAAGGGGACATGAATTTCACAATTTTGGTAGAGGGCGTCATGGACATCATTACCATGCAATAAGTTTTTAACAAATATATATGGGAGTAGAGAAGAAGATTTTTGAAGATTTAATATATTTTTACTATATGGCCATATTGGCCCCACCCTAGAGCCAGAACCCCTGACCCAGGGGCCATGAATTTCACAATTCTGAAAGAGGGCTTCATGGACATCATTATCATGCATTTAGTTTTTAACAAATATATATGGGAGTTGAGAGGAAGTTTTTCTGAGAATTAATAAATTTTTACTATATGACCATATTGGCCCCACCCTAGAGCCTGAACCCCTGACCCAGGGGCCATTGCATCATAACCCTGAATCAGTTTTTAACAAATATTATATGCGAGTAGAGAAGAAGATTTTTATAGATTTAATACATTTTTACTATATATCCATATTGGCCCCTACCTAGAGCCAGAACCCCTGACCCAGGGGCCATGAATTTCACAATTTTGGTAGAGGGCTTCATGGACATCATAACCATGCAATCGGTTTTTATCAAATATATTTAGAAGTAGAGAAGAAGATTTTCTAAGATTTAATAGATTTTTACTTTATGGCCATATTGGCCCCACCCTAGAGCCTGAACCCCTGACCCAGGGGCCATTGCATCATAACCATGCAATCAGTTTTTAACAAATATATATGCGAGGAGAGAAGAATATTTTTGAAGATTTAATAGATTTTTACTATAGGGCCATATTGGCCCCTACCTAGAGCCAGAACCCCTGACCAAGGGGCCATGAATTTCACAATTTTGGTAGAGGGCTTCATGGACATCATAACCATTTAATAAGTTTTTAAACAAATATATTTAGATGTAGAGAAGAAAATTTTCTAAGATTTAATAGATATTTACTATATGGCCATATTGGCCCCACCCTAGAGCCTGAACCCCTGACCCAGGGGTCATGAATTTCACTATTTTGGTAGAGGGCTTCATGGACATCATAATCATGCAACCATGGTTCTACAGATCTACACGCCGATAGTCTTAAGTGTAATTGTTTGTGTACATTCAGGGTTCGACACTAAGGCACGTCCGACGGACATTGTCTAGTCAACGATGGGTCCGGTCGGGTTAAATGTCTGTGTACTAGCCCGACTGGTCGTGTGGAAAAAAAAAAGTGAACATACCGTAATGTCGCGTGTATAACACGCACTTTTTTTCAGCCAAAATTTGATCAAAAGTGGGGGGTGCGTGTTATACATAGGACCAAAATTGTACCCCATTTTTTCAAACCGTGATTCTTGATACCACGGGAGTAGTGACTGCCGATTTAGCGTATTATGCAAATTGAATGAGTGTATACTAAATTTACTGCATCAGAAATACCTTATTCTTAATTCCCCCCCCCCCCCCCCAATATATTGAAATATTTATCCTCTTTTAACACTATTTCTTGCATCAAACAAGTTTAAATATCGCCAGTGTATTCGCCATTACGTAAGCAGCCACCTGTTGACTTGGCGCGTGGTCAATGTTTGTTTAACAATTTCCGGTGTCAGAAGCATGCACCTCTCTCGTGTCGGACTTCACAGGGTGTTTTCAAGTGCACGTAGATAAGCAATTATTCTGATTTTATTAAACTTAATTACTTTGTGTCCCGTTATGCAGTTAAACGTTATTGCTTTAAATTACATAGACACTGCTAAAATTACATCGATCATTTGTACGACTTGATAATGACGATATACGACATACGTACGTTTCTTCACAATGTTTATTTAAACAACAATCATAGGGTTTGACTATAATTAATCAATTAAATCATTTCTGGTTTATGTCTGCAAACATTATTACTTTTAAGCACTAAGCTCGGTTGCCGTTCTTCTCTACGTATGATGATCTTCTACTTCTCCGATGTTGTAAGAAACTCTTTACGAAGTGTCAAATGATATTTGATACCGTCCATGTAAATCGTGCCGTCCTTTTTAATTAAAAGTATAAGAACTTTGACTCTAATATCGCTTAGGCCATGTTCCGATCACGAAATTACAGTAATTACGCTTGGGTTAAAAAATCATCATTAAACATCGATAGTTATTTGGGAAAATGGCGGCCGTCGATTTTCATCGTCTGTGCTATGTTCCGATCTCAAAATTAAAGAAATTGCGCATGGATTATAAAATTACTATGAAACATCGATAGTTTGGGGGGAAATGGCGGCCGTTGATTTCGCCATTTTTTTGGGTGCGTGTTATACATAGGACCTGCTGTTTTTTCGCCATTTTTTGGTCAACTTTGGGGGTGCGTATTATACACGAGTGCGTATTATACACGAGACATTACGGTACTTTTTCTGTAATATTAATATCAAAAGAAGTAAAAGCACTTTTTCCTAACAGGCTTAAATTCTTCAAACCGTAATTTAAGTACAACCCAAGGATTAACCTAGAGGATGAAGTGGGGGAAATACTCACTTTTTGATCAGTAACTTCGCCGGAATTTCCTCCGGACAAAAAGTCCAAGTCACATTGTACACGGAGTTCATGTAATCGTGCAAATTAACACCAAGGGCAATAAAATGATAATTATTTAATTCTAAAGACGTCTTCACAAACTCAGTTTATGCCTCTTGTAGTCTGTCTTATCTTTAAGGGTTATAAATATGGGTGATGCAACCACATGCTGTACGTACAAAACGATGTTTATTACTTTAAGGCTAGTGTTGATATATAACACTGAATTTGTATGTAACTTGTAATTAGCTAACAACACTGCCAAATTTATGCTGAAATAATCATAAACCCTTTGTTTACAGTTATAATATCTTTTTAAAAAAATCTAATCCTCAACAAAATGGTTGGGTTGGACTAATGCCACCAAAATACACTAAAAACAGAGACTGATTTTATTTGTCATTTTAGTTAACACAATTACAAAACATTTGATCTATAAAATGTATGAATACATCAAATAATTTAAATTAAATAAACTGATAATTTTTTTTCAATTTTTAGAATTTGTTTTATTTTCTAATCATAATGACTTGTGTCTAATTTATTGTCAAGTAATGAAAGTCTCCCCGATTTCTCAAACTTCTTCATGTTTCTCTGTTAAGGAGAAGTAAGGGAAGTATCCCAAAAGTTTTGTTGGTCCCTGGTCAACCATTACTTGTATCATTATTAGTACAGTTTGAATAAAATTAAATCTTAAATAGTATTTGAATGATTCATTATTGGTAAAGATAAACCAATACAATTAAACAGAAACAGGTATTTAATATTTTATGTTTTTTATTACGTTTAGTTTATTTTTTTGAAAAAATTGGTCAGGGCTAGTAGTTAGTCAGGGCTAGTGAAAAACTTCTGAGGTAGCCCGACTGGTCTAGTAATTCAAAAACTTAATGTCAAACCCTGTACATATTGAAAGACAATGCTGAGTATCTGGTCAGCATCAGTACATGTGTATCGCACGAGTGATATTTCATTCATGTTTAATCACGACGCCATTACCAGCTACAGTAAAACACGCTTATAACTTAGTGCAAGGGACAGGTAATTCTACTTCATTATAAGCAAAAATTTGATAAATCCGTCAAATTTAAAGTATATGATATAGTCATAGGAATGAAAATCATTTCGCTGGTAGCGTCGATTCATTATAAGCGTGTTCGCTATAACTGTGTTACTGTATACGTGAAATAAAGTTGAAAGTTATTTTATTATATGCGGATATATTTTTAGTACATGTACAATGCTTGAATTTAATTTACAAAGAATTTGTACAAATATTTATCTATAATTTATTATATGAGAGTAATTTTTTGTTTACATTGATATCAGTGTGTAATTAAGATTAGGTTATAACTTAATGCATTACCTTTGTGTGAATTAAAGATGGGGTATTTACTCTGCAGTGTGTAATTGCACCTTTTGTGAAATACCACACAAAGTACAATAACTAGTAGAATCAATGGAACAGCTAATACGATGGGCATGATTAAACTGGAACCAGATTCTGTTAGAGTATTGATCTCTGAAAAAAAGAAGAAAAAACAGTGAGCAAGCTTATTACACCATGCTCAAACATTGCTTACCAAGACTACACAGAATAATTGGCCATGTACGCATTAAACAGGCATGTAGAATAAGGGGGGACTCTCACAGCAATAATTTTTAAAAAATTTACATATGAAAAAGTAAATTAACATGGAGTTGGCCCCCTTATGTTTTTAAGGGGGAGCATGTAAAATTTGAAATTTGAATTGAAAAGGAGGAAATTAACAGTGAAAGTAATGCTTTATGAAGTTTTGTTCTCGCCTCCCCCCTCCCTCCAATCGACGGATTAGGAATTTTAATGATTTTGAGAGGTTTTCCATTTTTTTCCCTGTCAAGATTTTTTGCCCCCCTTTCAAAAATGATGCTATTTGCCTATTAAGTATAACAAATAACTAGTGGGTTTTGTTTTTTGTACTGTAAAAAAAAACAAGTTTTCCCTTCAAAGCTGGTTTTTATTAAAAGCACTGTTGTGTGTTGATGTGTCATGTCCCAATAACACATTTGCTAACTGGTGTCTGTTCAGTTAAATACAGTAACTAACCTTTCTTAAAAGGAAATGCCTGAAGAATGGAAACTCGCCCACTGTCATTTACAACACATTTAACAGCTCTCCCAAAATCTTCTTCAATCAAGTTTGAAATCCACAGTTCGCATGTTTGTTTCAATCTGTAGTTACTGTAATAAAAGATTTCTCTCAAATCCTTGTTATCAAGCCAAATAGTAATAATTCATGATTGTAAGCAAAACATGAAATTAGTGTATAATAAGATCTAAATATCTACCTGTATTAACAGTAACTGTGTAATATTAATCTATGTAATGCAACCTTGCAAAAAATAATAAATACAAACCCTGCATGTAAGTTTAAGATCAAGACACAATTTAACAAAACTGATAAATTACAATTTAGTATAGTTCTGATTTAAGAAATAAAGATAATTTTTCTATTGATCTAAGTATCAAAGAAAAAATTGACCGGAAAACTTCATTAATGCGCGTAGCACATCAATAGAAAAATTATTATCTTCATTTCTTATCATTTAATAACAGCTAGTTTTTCAAATAAAAAAATGTGAAGTGTCATTGATAAAAAATGTACCGGTAAATACTGTAAATGAAGCGGCGCATATGAATACAAAACAACAACAACAGCAGCAATATTCAAGATGGATGTGCCTTCAGCTGATGCAGAGCTATTGAGCTGAATTTAATGGATTAAACACAAATAGTGAGTTAAAATCTGAACTGGCTAAATGGAAAACAAAAGGAAAATACATGCAATAGCTTGTGATATATTATTCACTGTGCAGAAAGATTCGTTATAAAACTGGTTTTCATGTGAGATCGCTGGAATATGCAACTGGACATAACCATCTAAGGAGAGGCGAACGTGGACGAAAATAGTTGATATGTCGACAAAGAATAGTATGTATAAGCGACTTTTGTAAATGTTGTGGTAATTAGATAGCCAGTGATGTACTTAAATGGTATATCTGCCACTTGGAATGCGCCAAAGGAGTTGATGCATTACTCATAGCTTTGCTTAACGATGCTTATTCTGATGACCGATCATGTAAGTGTGTAAATTTAAAAATCATCGTTACCAAATTTGAACAACAGTGTTACCGTGAAAGTGTAGAGGCCTATATGTTCGTTATAATTATTCTGGAAAAGGAACAGCGTGCCTCGCGGTAATGTTGATTGATCTCAAGCAGACGAAACCATGAGATGACTCTTAATTTTCTATTTTGTAAATCAAAAAATGTGTTTTGTTTATTTTTGAAGGTTAAACTTTCAAGTTTTTATGTTTATAAAGTTGTATTTTGTTTGATGACAATAAAACACAACTTTACATTTTGTTGACAGTGTTTATTTTGGAAATTCACGTTCTATAAATAGGGTTAGATCAGAACAGTTGAGAAAAGTAGATCCGGCAAAAATTTTATTGATGCAGGTATCAAAGAAATTTTTTGACCAATCAGAAGCGCCAATATCTCATCAAATGAATAAATATTAAATGATAAGGGTATATATCCTGTATACAGGGAAATATTCGCCCTTGTTGCCAGCGAGCGGATATAAAACTGGGCGAATATTATCTTTAAAGACAGGAAGAAACTGTTTGCAAGTTTAGAAGGGCTAAAATTACACGGGGCAAAAATAACCCTGTATACAGTAGATGATGTGAACATCCAGAACATCAGCAATTGATCTTGACTGGGAATCGACAAGGAAAGTGAAATAGTTCTATGGCAATTAATGTACATGTATTTACACTGCTTGATCAATGAAGCCCAATGTGGCATCAGAATGTTAGCCCCTTAGCTGAATTATGGTGTCTGATTACTAACTTTTATAAATGTTAAAGAGACATATTTTTTAAAAATCGTAACACCATTATAAAGATTTTTATTTATTATTTTTGAAAAATCTAAGGGCATGCTTGGTCAGATTTTGAATAGAAAAATTTCAAAATCTATTTTACCATTTCTATTTTTCACGAAGCTAAATTTTAGTGGTATTCTTAACAGGTAACAAGAATTTGAAAACCAGCTGTTAGTCATAATTCAATATGTAATTAAATGGCATAAAAAAGGGAAATGGGCAGCTCTTAAAGATGTTTATCTCTAGAACTACACTGTACAAATCTACATTCAATTTGTAATAATTTTATGTGAGCTTTCTGATGCAGTGTCATTTCAAACTTGTTGAATGAATGTTGATCTTGCATAAGGAAAGAAAAAATATAGAATTTCAAGTTTTACAATACCTGACTGAACATCGCACATTGTGGTTTTTAATTTCAGTTGTCATGGTAACCGAGTGATGATCACTAAAGTTGTCACATGGGAAGTATTTAGTGCAAGTGAACAACGCTGAACCACCCACATCAAGGTTCATCACATTCTCTGGCTCTATTGTTCTCGAATCTTCACAATCTATAATACATTTGGTAAAAGTTGCAAACCAACATACCATAAAAGCAAAACTTTCAGCAGTAATTCAATTACGCCAAAATTTTAGCATGAAAATTTTGATCACAAGATATTGAGTACTGTAGATTCCTTATTTTGAGCAAGTTCTTAATTCCGCGATCCAACAATTTTGCATCAAATTTCATTTTTCCTAATAGTTTACATCTTTCAGAAAAATAAAAGCAAGATTTTAAAATCTGCGAGATGTGCTTCTTGCGATTTTATGTGGATATTAATTCCTCACATTTAATTACAAATTTACAGTATTGCTGTCACGGTGTGTTTTGTATGTCTAACATTATCATCTCATGTCAGACCCGTATTTGTATCATAAATGCTTCCCTGTATGGAGACACATTTTTTCGGACATTAAGTCAAGGTTGTCCAGCTGCTATATTAGGGTACAGTATGCCAGGTTTGTCTAGGTTAGCCCATGTTTTACTTATAACAATGAAGGTGGCCCAGTGAGGTCAATGGAGCAACACATTAGTTTGATTGAATGATTGACTTAAAATCTACATTTAAGTTTCATGCATTGACATTATTTGCATTAAATAAGAAATGATCAGAGGTAAAATCTTATGAAACAACTCATTCATCTACTCTATTTACATACACTAAATAGTATGTTTGAAATGTATACAAAGAATGTACTTTGAGCATGTGCCTTGAGTTTAATGTGAAAGATAATCATGTTGGTTCTGTCATTCACATTTTGTTTATTATGGTCTGGACTTCTCTCAAAAGGGAGTGAACTCTAAATAGGATTACATGGCATTACCGGTACTCAAACTCATATGAACTTAAAGATTTCAAAGTTGTGGAGTTATGAAGCTACCACCGAATCTGATTATTTAACCCACTTCAAAAAGGTAAAATCCATTGAATGAACGAATAGGAAGTCACTTCATCTTACCATACATTTTGACAGCGTAAGATCCACATATGATAGTGGATCCATTAGTATGCTGGGATAGACAAGTGTAACTGGTGCCGTCTTTGGTAACCTTTTGCCAGAGAAGTATTTCATTTCGGTTGATCAGTTTAGGGCCCCATAAATCATTAGCACTCTGGACAATTGTCACATTGTCACTGGTGTGTTTAATCCATACGAGAGTCACATTTTGATTAGAAGAGCAGCCACAGCCAAGCTCTAGTTCTTCATATTTTTTAACAGGCTTCTCTACAACATCTGAAAATGAAGATTTTTATTGTTAAAATTCTAAGTTTTAGATTACAACAACCAAGCCTAATTCATAGAGTTAATTCACCATGCAACACCACTACGCCTAAGAAAATTAATGAACAAAATGTTTTAGTTAATGATCAAATAATCAGCCCACACATCTTTTAAATTCCTCCTTGATTTTAAGCATACACTGTATGCATGTGCTATATTCAATGTATATACTATATATATATTCAGTATATATATAAAGACAAGAGGCCCATGGGCCACATCGCTCACCTGAGGAACAATAGGTATGATAAAATCAGCTTAATGGAGTCATAATACAAACTATCTGGACAATGTACAATAATACATGTAGATCCTATATAAAATAAAATCCATTTCCCCCCCCCCCTGGATATTCTTATGTTTATAATCATTAGTCCCTTTTCTGACATGATGATTTTATAGTCATATCACATGTTGAGTATTGCAGTTCTCAAAAAGATCCTTAACAATTGTTTATATATGGGATACAAAGCTACATCAAACTCTGAACCTTCTTGTGAGGCCGAAGAATTGTCCTGGAGCCAAAGTCTTAACAATTATAAAGAATCATCTGAATGATTAGTTTCTGAGAAGAAGATTTTAAAAGATTTACTCTATATATTCCTATGTAAAACTTTGACCCCCCCCCTTATTGTAGCCCCACCCTACACCCGGGGGTCATAATTTTCACAACTTTGAATCTACACTACCTGAGGATGCTTCCACACAGGTTTCAGCTTTCCTGGCTTTATGGTTTTTGAGAAGAAGATTTTTAAAGATTGACTCTATATATTCATATGTAAAACTTCAACCCCCCAATGTGGCCTCACCCTACCCCGGGGGTCATGATTTTCACAACTTTGAATCTACATTACCTGAGGATGCTTCATCACAAGTTTCAGCTTTATGGTTCTTGAGAAGAAGATTTTAGAAAATTTCTCATTAATTTCTAATTATCTCCCATTGAAAAAGGGCGTAGCCCTTAATTTTCACAATATGAATTCCCTTTGCCTAAGGATGATTTGTGCCAAGTTTGATTGAAATTGGCCCAGTAGTTCTTGAAAAGATGTTGAAAATGTGAAAAGTTTACGGACAGACAGACGGACGACAGACAAAATGTGATCAGAAAAGCTCACTTGAGCTTTCAGCTCAGGTGAGCTAAAAATATGGTTAATGCAAAATCTCCCTCTGTTCAAATTAAGCAGTAAGAGAAAGTTTCTCCAACATAGCAGCTTAACTGCAGGTCTATAGCTCTCAGTCTGAAAAATTCAGATGAAGAACCTAGGAGCTACAGTTTCTCAATTGCTAGAAAGTTGCAATTTACAGTGCAAAAAAACTAGATTTAGACTGATTTATCTGATTTCAGATTACAATTTGTACAAATATTTGATTCCAAAAATTTCCTTAAACATTTTACTACAGATATCATCACTCATCTGCCTCTTCTATTCCCTTAAACATCATCCCCTGAGCCCTGTAAAGTGAAGTATGGTACATACATGTAAAAAAGGCAACTCTCGATCTGCATGTAAATTTAACACATTACTTCATTTTCCTAGGTCATTTAGGGTGTTTAAGAGAAAGTCTAAGCAACGGCATCAGTAGTAAATTGTCTGAAAAATCAAATGGCACTAACTATTCTCACACAATTTGCAAAAAACAAGTTTATCAGTTGAAAACTAGTGTACATTTTTGTGTGCAGTAAAATTCAATTTTTTACATGTAAGGATCAAACTTTAACTCTCAGGTCGTCCATCTAATTTTTTTAAGACTGGGAGCTACAGACTTGCTGCTAATAGCAGCTTTGAAAGGTTAGCAGAGATAAAGCAGGGCATGAACAAAATTTAATGAAGCACAACCAAGAGTTACAAGCAAAATTAATGCATGACCAGTGCACACATGACATCATAGAGAAAGCAAAGTCAACAATAAACAATTGATGAACATTTTGAAGATTTACAGCTATTCAGAGCATATATTGTTTATATATTGTGTTTGACAAATATTTATAATTGAAATGAAAATAACAGTGCACATGGCTGTAATACTGGTAGTAATACATGTATTATAAAAAATTACATTTACTATGCCTGACAAAGGAAAACAAGGCTCTTGAACTAGTTTCCCCAAAAGAGAATATGTTAATGAATTGATCGAGTCACAGGGGGAAATCCCTCATTGAGTAGTAACCGGTACATTCTCAGAATTATACTGGATATGTAAGAAAATACTTAAAATCTACAACACCATTCTTATGTAGTACTTAATTAATACAATGAAAGAGCTGTTCTGTGAGTGTGTACTTCTCAGAAGTTATAACATTGATGCAATTGATGCGTTGATATACTGCAGGGTAACTAAATACGTCCTCTATTCAAAAGTTTGGGACAGCATGTACATAAGTATGGTCATTTATAAGCACAATATACGTGGGATTAATTTTTCTGTACATAATTCACATGATTGTGTTAATCATCGTTTTTCCATCTCAAATACAAGGAAAAAAAGTATTGAAAATTTAAAAAAAAAGGATATAATTTGGACGGTATGTTACTTATTGTTTTAACAGCCACTCCTTGGTAAACAAGCCAGATGAAATACAGCCACTTTCTCATCTGCTTAGTGGTGAATGGAGCCTGTCAATTTAATGTACGAAATCTTCAACTCTGCTCGATTTTTTTTAATCACCATTTCGTTAATTGCTTCTGTTCAAAACTGTTCACTGCCACTTTCTTCACTAAAAAATATAGAAATCAATATATTGTTGTACAGTAGTATTTTGAATTACCAACATTACATATACAGGTATAACAAATGATAGGAGATTACTAAATACCTAGTAACCTTTTGCGTGGAAATTTTGACAGCTTACATTCCAACAATGACTACAATTAAAACAAGTGAAAAGCTGTCAATGTGACAGCAAAACGGGTTTTCTTTTATGTGAACTGTATCCATTATCCATGTCAACCCTAAATTGATAAACGCTACCTACTGTATCCAGTGAAAGGGAGTACCCCATATGCAATATTTTGACAAAAAAATGATTAAGTTCAAAAGCTGGTACTTTTAACATACACGCCTCTGATATACATGTATGTACAATCTGCAAAAGAACAACTTCCTATCTTGAAAACTGTAGGAGGATCTATCCATACAATGAGGGTACCCTTTTGGCAGCCGCCAACCCGCTATTTTCACCATTTTAATAACCAGATTTTTCCGGTTACAAATCATGCTCTTAAAAGACATAATGCAATTACTAAAAATATTATTAATCTAAAAGTATTGATATTTTTTTGTATTGTTTTAGAAATTTAAGCTGCTGATCCACTGCTTTTAATCAGGGTAATTTAAATACACATGTACTATAAACTCATAAATTACACATGATACAGACATTAATGCATTTTACTGTTATTATCTAGGAAAACTTTATAATCATTCATTTTAGAGAAATGAACTTTATTTTTGTTTTAACATTTAAACACATCAAAACATTGACTAACTTCAATCAGAAGCAAAGACCATATATAAAAACATCATTGAAAATGAACATAAGAATTATACTTATATACAAACTGTTTCTCTTGCATTTTTAATGTCTGCTTCTCACAGATACATCGCTAGGTAACACTATTTTTTTTACGACTGTGATGTGAAGAGACTTAAGTTTTTTGGACACATTCAGGCTGGATTCACTGAGAATGACCTAAATCCACACAGGAATAAGAACAAGATATATGTGAGTCAATGCTCACTAGTAATACCCCCACTCTGATGTGAAAAACACGCAAAGTCAACATTTAGCAGAAAGTTGGCATCCAATTGTTACAAAAGTGTATTCCAATGTAAGAATAATGTTATAAAAATAGTGTGCTAAAATATCAATTTCAAGCATCTGCAATTTATAGTTGCTGAGAAATCTTTGACGAAAAATTTAGGCTAAAAATAAACAAAGTCGTCATGTTACAGGAAGTTGATATCCAATTGGTACAAAAATATATGTTACGATATGGCATGCCTAATCAAATAGTGTTTTAAAATTTCAAGCACCTGCAATTTATAGTTGCTGAGAAATATTGGATGAAAATTTGTTTGAAAATTTAGGCTAAAAATAAATAATTGCAATTTGTTGTCATTTAACAGGAAACTGACGTTCGATTACAAAAATATATCCTAGGAAATGGCTTGCCTAATCTAATAGTGTTTTAAAATTTCAAGCATCTGCAGTGAATAGTTGCTGAGAAAAATTTTGTTATATATGGACAACCAGATATACATGTATATATGGTGAAGAATAATACAGTGAAGTCTAAAGTTATACAATGATGAAGGAAGGAAATTTTAAGTACTTTGTTAAACATGATCAAAAATTATATACCATTTTGTTTTGACTGCTGGTAGTGGTAGTAAATAATTTTACCCCTGCTCCAAAGGAGAAGGGGGTATACTGTTTTGCCCTTGTGTGTCTGTTTGTCTGTCCATCCTTCTGTCTGTCTGTCATCTTGAATTCACAAGTTGTAGCCTCCATGTTCCTCAGATGATTGTTTTAAGTTTTTACATTCATTTTTTTAACATCCTATTGAACAAACTTTAATCTACTGTGTTTATAGGAAGGTTTATGTAAAAAGATTGATATCAAAATATTGACCAGTTGTAAATTCAAGATTTAGACCTAGATAGTGTGATTTAACAAATATGCATGTCTTACAAATGACTCAGCACTTCAATTCATATAGTGCACAGTTTGGATAAAAGGAAATTTAAAGTAAATAACAAGCAATAAATGTTTGCATCATATGGTAACTTTAAATTATGACTTTTATTCCCTTGTTAGACAAAAACAAGGAATAAAATTGCTTGAGAAATACAGCAACTTTCTATTCAAAGGTCCCACTTTTATCGTATTATCAGTTGTATGCATGGCTGCCTCATACAGTACCAACCAGGACCCAACTAAACAGAAGCAGACCCAAACCAAAACCTGGATCTGCTTTTTGTGTCCACTCAGAGTCTTCTATGGCAGACCCAGAGCTCACCCCCAGCAGAACCCAGGCTGACCGGGAGCACACCCAAAGTGGACATAGAAAGCAGACCCCGAATTTAGAAGCAAACCCTTAAATTGCTATAAAAAAATTACCAAATATGTTTCTACATCTACATGTGTATTTTAAACATACAAGGGGCTAACAGGCAGATGGGTCTGTTCCACACTTCAGTGCATAAAACAGACCCCAAGAGCTGACCCCCTGTAAACCCAGAGCATTCCCCAAGCGGACGCAAATTTTCAATAACCTTTAAAAAAATTAATAAATTAACTAACTTTATCTAACATGTCTAAAAGAGCTTGTTCTGTAAGCACAATTACAAAAAAAAAATGGAAAAAATCAAACAGAGCTACATTATTACAACTACAATGTACTAAAGAAAAGCAGGTGTGAGATGTGCGGATATTCCAATTTTTTTATAAACAATCAACCAAGATTGCATCATTTTTTCTGAACTTCATCATCAAAAATTTACACTATACTCTGTCCCGAGTTTTTGCTTCCACCACTTTTTGCTTGATATTTCAATAATAGTAAATACCTTTGTGCCTAAACTACGTTCATCCACTAATATGAAAAATGTCCAGATTATCTGTTTTGAAACGCCCCCTCTACCGCTTAAGGTTTCAATACACATCCCAAAATTGAAAGTCTACGGAGATTTTGCATTGCATCAGCCATTATTAAGCCCGGATGATAACGTTAAAAAATTGCGCAATGTATTCTGAGTTTATTCCGAATGGAGAAAAGATGTAAACATTTCCCATTATAAATCTCTGTAAGAAAATTGTTTTCGTTCCTGTGAAATTTTATGAGTGAAAAGGGATAATTGTTCAATGAAGATATCTTGGATATATTCCCTTTCATCGATTTCAATTGTATTTCTTTCACAGGTATGTGTATTTTTATTAAAAATCATCAAAAATTGATGGAAGCAATAACTTGGGACAGACTATAGTTATGCTGTAAACTAAAAATTGCATACAATACCCCCTTATGGGAAACAAGAGATGTTTGTGAAACACTTATGCCCCCCTCCCTTGGAAACATCCACAAAGAAATGAACGAAAACTGAAAATAAATAGAATTTTTCTACATCCAAGGGGAAAAATGCTCTATCACACCCAAGATCAAACATGATCTAGATATTATTTAAATAAACCTATACACCAAATTTCATATCAATATGTGCAATCTCTGCGAAGAAAATGAGCGGAAACTGCAAATCTACGTCCAAGGGCCATAACTCTGTTGAAAATTGCTCAATTCTACCCAATATTGAACTTGACCTAGATATTATCATGATTAACCTGTATATCAAACTTCATTTCAATATGTTTATCCTCTGTAAAGAAAATGAACTGCAACTGTTGGTGGACCGACTGACACACATACTGACAGACAGACAGACAGACCGACAGACCCACCTGTATTGTTTGACTTTACTCTACTTTACTTTACTTGACTTTTGACCTCACTACACCTTAAAATAGTTTCTCAAACTAGCAGGAAATTATTTGATTATGATAGAAAGCATGATGCATTGGATAAGAAGTATATATGTCAAATAGGCGAAAAAATGTGCAATTTTAGATAAACAAGAGGCCAATTGGACTTATTGGTCACCTGAGTAGCATATAACCCATACACAAACTTGTCGAGGAGTCTCATATATGCATAGGCATTAACACATTTACATCCATTTTGGCCCTGCCCTAGAGTCAAAACCCATACTCCAGGGGACATGAAAATTAAATTTTCAGTAGAGGACTTCCTGGTAAACATAATTATAAGTCAGTTTTTTTTTTTTATACAGATGTGTGAGAATAAAGAAGAACATTTTCAAACATTATATGCATTTACACTATATTGCCATATTGTCCCCCACCCCATGTCCTGAGCCCCTGACCCAGGGGCCATAAATTTCACAATTTAGGTAGAGGAGTTAGTTGACATCATAACCATGCATTCAGTTTTTTGCCCACATGCGTGGGAGTAGAGAAGAAGATTTTCTAAGATTTAATACATTTTTACTATTTGGCCACATTGGCCTTACCCTAAAGCCTAAACCCCTGACACAGGGACCATGAATTTCACAATTTTAGTAGAGGAATTCATGGACATCATAATCATGCAATTAGTTTCTAACAAATATATATGGGAGTAGAGAAGAAGATTTTCTAAGATTTAATACATTTTTACTATATGGCCATATTGGCCCCACCCTAGAGCCTGAACCCCTGACCCAGGGGCCATGAATTTCACAGTTATAGTAGAGGGCCTCATGGACATCATAACTATGCAACAAGTTTTTTCTTCACATGTGTTGGAGTAGAGAAAAAGATTTTTGAAAATTTGGCATTTTTGCATATTTGGCCCCACATGTGGTGCCCCGGGGTGGTAGAGCCATGAATTTCACAATTTAGATTCCTCTTACCAAAGTGATGTCTCACACCAAAAATGGTAACAATCAGCCTTGTAGTTTTTAAGAAGAAGTTAAAAATGTAAATTGTTAATGCACGACGCACGTTGCACGACAACGGACGAAAACGGATAGCAATAGGTCACCTGAGTTTACTCAGGTGACCTAAAAAAATGGGGTGATAATAATTAACCCTGTAAACAGTTACATTGGTATTTTAAAGTGAGCTAACTTTAAACTACTTACACTCAAACTTTATGAACATGACAATGATCTATTTGGCAGATTAGAACAGCTGCGTGTTTGTGAAAAGCTGTAACAGGAAGTAAAGAAAACTTTAAGATACTTAAGATTATATGTAATATTCAAACACATGCATACACTAAAATCATGAATTTACTATAATTTAATGTATAAGCATCAATATCTGAGTTTTTTTCAATAAATAAAATGTAATGTGGGATCCCTGCATTGCGTTCCATACATACATGCAGCTATAGGCACAACTAAAATACTCATTTCCTTTCAAAATCCTTCAAGTTCTATATACTTAACTAGACGCACATCATTGTGATGATGACAATGGGTAAAGCTATAGTATCAATAAAGCATGCATGTATACACATGATAGGTGATACTAGCAAAGTTTGACATTTCTATGCGTGGTAAACTATAACAATAATTTCAGTTATCATATTGGCATGATTGATGTGCAGTTCTTGTAAATCAAACATATGTTCGAAACTAGACATATCATTAATTCTGTTTAAACTGTAACAAGTTCCCTACTATATAAAATTGACAAATATTCATAAATTAATTTATTCATAATTAACGCTGTATCGTTAGATGGCATTAAAAAAGATTCAGTTTTATAAAAAAGTTATGACACTTACCAAGATCAAAGCTAGGCCTACTGTAAATTGGTTTCTTTTCCATCCTAGTATATTCAAGTACCGTGTGCATCAGTATTCGTAAGGTCATGTGAGTTCACGCGTTGTTTTATTTTACATCGGGATCGGTGTTTGTAGGTAAAGCAGGAAGAGCGGGAAACTCGAGTTGCAGCTGCTGTCAACTCATGAAAAATGTTTTATCATCAAAGTATTTTGAACAGAAGAGGTGGAGTTTTTGGAACAGTATGGTAAAGTTATACGTTTGAAATTGCATACAGTTTTATGATTTATTTAATTTTAAATCGGGTTTTATGCTTTTAAATATCGCTTGGTCGCCATTATTTAAAAAATAAAAATTTATGCTTTCTTCGGTGATTCATGCGGGATATGAAGATGGCATCAAGAAAAAATATCTAACAAGGGTTAGCCTGTTAGGTAAATTTCTTATGCAATGAATGATGGCCACCTTCATCATGTTCAGAACACGGCATGAATCATTTAACATGTTTAAGAAAGCATTTTATTATTTATGTTTTATAAAGTCACATCTTTCTTAACTAAATAATAAATTGATTGTTATAGTCTATCCCAAGATATTTATGCTGCACATTTGGACGATTTTTGATAAAAAAAAAAAAAAATACACATACCTGTGAAAGAAGTTCAACTTTCTTCAATTAACTTCATTTTCATTATCATTTTTCCCTCATAAAAATTCACAGGAACAAAAACAGATTTCCTACGGTGATTCATAATGGGGAATGTTGACATCTTTTCTCCATTCGGAAGTCTTTCAGAACACCTCGCACAATTTTTCAACGTAATCATCTGGGCTGAATTGTGGCTGATGCAATGCAAAATCCCCATATAATATAGACTTTTTTTTTTAATCTTGGGATTTGTTCTTACTATTGAAGGAACATTGTCTGAATCAAGAGGTATTTATGAATATCAAATAATATAAGAAAATATGCGGCAAAATTATCTTGGGACAGACTATAAAATTAAGTAAAATTACTGTAAATTAGTTATTGTTAATTTACATCAGCTTCAATATCAACATTTCAAGAAACAACCAAATCGTACGTCTTCTATGGGAATTCAAGGTGGTATGGGACATCTGTCGATATTGATGTAGATCAAAGTACATTATAATTCATATTAATTGAAATACTTTCACCGGATTAGAATTTTACGATATTATACAATATTTAACCAAAAAATTGCTCTTAAAAATATTTCGAGAGGTGAAAATTGTAAAACCCTGATGGGGATTCGAACTCATGACTTACAGATTTGTAGTAAACCCTCTAACCAACTGCGCTACGCTGTTAGATGACAATATTGGGAAAGAAACTACTTAATACATAATTACTCTTTATTTTATTGTTTATTTCAATAAACAATATGTCTCAACATGGAAGAGTCTCATACAACCCTAAGTTTGACATCATCATAAATAATTCATTCATTTAAATTGTATATATATATACATAATATATAACAGGTTGGCAGCCACCATAAAAGACGAACATGTATTAAAGAGAAGAGAAGTTTCAAGAGTTGATTTATGTAAAACCTGGTATGTATGAAAGGCCAACTCCATATACA